>NW_007731048.1:59604-61183 GCF_000696425.1 Galeopterus variegatus | reverse complement strand
TTTTTTTTCCCCCAGAAAAAAAAGTCAGAGGATTTAACCTCCTTACCCACTATAATATCCATATGGAAGTTCTGTAGTTACCCTGTGGAGAGCCTAGTTTGGGGCTATGCATCTTTCTGGCTGCCTTGGCCTGATGTGCATTAAGTATGTCCATTGTCCTAGCTACTTTCAGGGCGCTTAACAGAACATCAGACCCAGATCCTGTTTATGGTCCTGGCCTCTGAGCTGCTTCTGCTACTAGTCTGTTTAAAACGTTTTGTGAACAATTGCTATACTGTGTCTAATGGCCTGGACACTAGTTAGCAAACAACAAAGAAAATGGGGAGAGAGACTAATACCAGCAGGCAGGAAGTGCTTGAGGAAGAGGGGAGGGCGATTTACCAGGTGGGAGGCAGATCTGAACTGCACAGATCTGTTCCTTTCCTTCTTCTTACCCTTCTACTTCTCTTAGATCCCCCTTCACTTTCCCAGGCTCCCATTCTATAATCATGACCCAGAGAATTTCCTGCATCAAAGCTGATGTTATTTACATGAAAAAGTAAATGATTCAGAGTTTAAGGATATTAACCCTTTAAAGGGACATTTGCAATATCAAGGAAGTGTCTGCTAATGCCTTTCCAACCGGTTTATTATGCTTGGGTATTTTAGGCTACACTTTCTGCTGATTTCTGTCTACTTCACAGGACAGGGCTGCTTGTTCTTCCTCTTAAACTCTAACTACTTAGGAGATAAAACAGGAGAAATCTAGAGCATTGCTGCACTAAGGCACTGACTGACTCCATTTTTATGTGTGTCAGGCAGTAGAATGAGGGGCAGGGTCGGGTTCTCATTAAAACCTGAGTTCCCACCAACTGTCTGCCTAGTGTTTCTCCTTTGTACTTTCAATTTTTCCACCTCTACTGACCCCTTCTTTGCCTGCAGACATATCCAGTCGACTTTCTAGCTACAGTTTTTGTCCTTGTTTTTTCCTCAACAAATTTCTTGAACAAGTGGTGTGCACGCCTTTCGTCCACTTCCTTCTCACCCCAGCTACTCGCTCATTCCTGGCCCTTGCTCTCTGCCTCTACTCCCACCACTCAACTCTCCATCACAGCCAGTGGGCCAGTCCTACTGCCTCGTTTAGTCAGTTCCCTGACCTTTGAGAATCTTTGGCTTCACAACTCACCACATTTTGACCTCTGACCTCCCCTCTCACAGAAATTGCTTTTGTCTGGGTGTTGGGAAAATATAAGAAAAATGGTCAGGGCCCCTTGGATGTTCGGAGTCTTGCCTAGCGTCTGAGGCGGATATGCGCAGGCGCACAGGTGTTCCTTGTTATCGTCTAATGTGATTGCGCATGTGCACCCAGGTGTTTTGGACTATGGACTTGAGTATAAAGGACTAACGGCCGGATGCACGAAGCTTCTAGAGACGCTCGGAAGCCATTAGGTCGGCTGCTCCAAGCTCACAATAAAGTCTATTATTTCTTCAGCTACAGCTCCCAGGACCTTTTCCTATTACTTAGCTTGTAGACCCGCGTGTGGAGGGTTTGTGACCCAGTCTGGACAACGGGCTGGAGGGGTCTGTGAGACCTAGCCCT
>NW_007731048.1:56745-57928 GCF_000696425.1 Galeopterus variegatus | reverse complement strand
ACCTGGTGGCCAAGAAGACACTAGATATTTTTCCTCACTCTTCTTGCTCACCCCATCACCCTATCACAGTAATTATGAAATCATCTACCTCTATATTTTGATTCCACTCACAATTCTCAATCCACTTTGTTACTATTTAAGACCAGGCCTCCTGAATTGCACTGCTTTGGGTTTTTCTTCCTCCTCTCTACTCACACACTGCTGCCAGGGCAATTTTTACAAATGCAATTTCTGGTAATGAGTATGCTGCCAGTATGAATCTGGCCCTCACATCATGGACATGAGGGGTGACTGTTGCTTTGCCCCCAACAGATTTGTCACCCCACTTCCCCTGGATAACGGAGCCACCAAGGATTACTCAAAGCCCATCTCTTCTGAGTGGTGAGAAGCCTTGAAGTGATTAACTTCCCCGGAACCCTCAAGCAAGAGGCATCCCTTCCTTGGGAAATTAACCCCAAATTGGAGTTCTCTTCCTGCATTTATTTTCCANCTTCCTTGTATTTTAGAACACAAACCAATTCTGGTTTTCCTCCTACCTCTCTGGCAACAGGTTTCCAGCTTTTGTTGATGACTCTTCTCCCTCTTCCTCTTCCTTAAATAGTGATATCTGCAGGGATCTCTCTTGGCCCTTTCCTGTTTTTTTCCTGAAAGTGTGTGCAGTAAGCTCGCCCTCTTCTGAGGTTCCAGTTTTCATTTATGTGGTAATGACTTCAAAATTTATATCTCCAAGCTTGATCTCTCTCATACACATCAAATACATATTCAGCTGCCTACTTGACATCTCCCTTTACATATAATTTCATATTTGTCACCAGAAGACTGGGCTCCTTCCTACTTCTCATCAAATCAAGGACATGGACAAACACATGCACATACATGCACATGGACACATACATGCACATGGACACATACGTGCACACACACAACTTCTAGCTACTTTTGTGTTTGTTACTTAGTGAATGGCAACACCAAACACCTGGTGGCCAAGAAGACACTAGATATTTTTCCTCACTCTTCTTGCTCACCCCATCACCCCATCACAGTAATTATGAAATCATCTACCTCTATATTTTGATTCCACTCACAATTCTCAATCCACTTTGTTACTATTTAAGACCAGGTCTCCTGAATTGCACTGCTTTGGGTTTTTCTTCCTCCTCTCTACTCACACACTGCTGCCAGG
>NW_007731048.1:55038-56242 GCF_000696425.1 Galeopterus variegatus | reverse complement strand
AAGTACATTTGCTTTAAGAATCCTCTACAGGTGACAATTAGCTTTGTATCTCATGAGTATTCATAATAAAAAAAGAAAATAAATAAAATAAAATAAAATTAAAATCTTATAGCTCCTTAGCTTAAAATCCATCAGCTACTTCCTATGAATTTCTAGATAGAATTCCAACTCCTTAATGTGACCCTTAAGGCTCAGAATAATTGGCCTTGTCTTTCTAGCCTCCTGTCTAACCTCCTTCTTGTGTTTTCTGCTCAATTGTACCTTGCTTTCACTTTACGCTGAACTTTCACACTGCATGGAAATGGTCTTCCCAATTCTCTGCCCCAATCTCCTTCCACTTAGAGGTAGCTTTCTGCTAGGATTTTTGCCTTACCACACAGTCTGGGTAAGGTGTTTGGGGACTCTTCCAGATGGTGTAACACCCTGTGCTTCCCTTCCTTCTCTCAAACAGTTCTCACACTGCAGGCACTGGTGAGTTCTGTGTTTCTCACTGGACTGTAAGCTCTCTTGAATATCACAAGCTATCTACCTTGTTTATGTTTTTAACCCCAGTACCTCACATAATACCTGGCACTTAGAAGGTTTTCTAAATAAATGACTTGTTAACAGTTTGCTAAATAAATGGCTCTCAATTCTGTGTCTTAGCTCTGGCCTATTTCCTGTAATTTAGCTGCCTGCTGAGCATTTCTAATTGTTTACACTAGTACCTTCCTTTCAGTCCACCCAAACAGAACTCAACTTTCTCTAAAACTCTTGTCTCTCCATGGCAACACCATTATTCCCATCCCTTGGTCTCCAAACCCTGACATCATCTCTGAGTAACTCTCTCTTGCCAGCCACATCCAATGAATTGTCAAGTCCGTAGATTCTGCTTTAACAAAGTCTCTCCAATTGTTTCCTCCTTTTACTATTCCCAGTTCCACAATCCTAATTTAAAAGATTTGTTACATTTTCACTGGATGACTAAAATAGATAGTCTCGTGGGGTTCAGTTGCCATCTCCTTCTCATATGTCCAACTATTAGATTAATTTCTGAAAAGTACAGTTTCAATTATATCACTTCCTTGTTAAAATTTTTCAAAGATTCCCTGTTCTCTATTTAGCTAAAAATCAAATACTGAGCCAAACACTGAAGGCCTTCATTAATATGGCCCCAATCTGGCTGTTCATCTTTATTCCTCGCTCTTTTCCTATAAGAATGAGA
>NW_007731048.1:51943-53904 GCF_000696425.1 Galeopterus variegatus | reverse complement strand
ATCCTATTATGGTAATTGAAAGGTGGAGCCTTGAAGAGGTGATTAGATTGTAGGACCGTGTTGTAGTGAATGGATTACAAATGGTGGTCAGGGGCATGGTTTTGAGGGCTTTATAAGAAGGGAGAGGGGAGTTTCTCTGTCTCTCTCTCTGTTCTCTCTGATTCCGCCATCTTGCAATGTGAGACCCTTGGGACACTGACGCCACCACCAGATGGACTTCAGACTTACTTCCCAGACTCAGAAACTGTAAGCAATAAATTTTGCTTTCTTTATAAAATACCCATTTCCAGATATTTTGTTATAAGCTACAGAAATGGACTGATACACTGCCCTTTACTATAATCTTATGACTCTGACTAATACATACTGTTTCTCTTCCTGTAAATTCACTGAAGTCAAAAAATAAGTTGATACTTATTTTTATCAACCCACTGCAACACCAACTGTAACTATCTATTCCCATGATATCTAAGATATATCTCAATTCTCCAGCTCATAACCCTTTTTAAAAGTAATTAAGGCTAGAGGCACAACTGGGCCAGCTCCTTGCTCTCCTGCTTATTTGGGAGACTCTCATTATGGAACTGTACACCTACCAAACAGGGCCCGGCCTCTCCCAGGAATCACCTACATCTCTATTTCCCAGGGGATTCAGACAGACGTTGCCAACACCTGGGCAGCTATAGAGCTCTGCCCTTCCCAAGTAGGATTCATGTTCACATTCCCAGATTAAGTTGCCAGCCCCTCTGAGACTTGAGAATGAGACGGGTTTGTTCTTAGCCTGAACAAAAGGGACTTCATGCATGACTTGTTCCCTGGGGAGAACAAACACAGCCATGTTTACCCTCACCAGAGCACATTTGAAAGCTGAAAAAGACTGAGCATATTCATCCCTTTCCTGTTTAGAGTAATGGGGAGCCCAGCTGGGGTGGTTACTAGATTCACAAAGAAACGCAATATTTTGTCAAGTCATTGGGAGACCTAGCAACAAAATTCACTTCCGCTACTCCCTTTCCCATCCATTTGAAATGCAGGTTGCCTTCAAAGCAGCATGAAATCCCTGGGAACTTCTTGTGCCCTTTCAACAAATCAGCTCTCTCAAGGGAGATGACTCAGTCTCCTTTGCCCTTGAAAGCCAGAGCCAACTCTAGCTACCAGCAGTCTTAGCTTCACAAAAGAGCAGTTCACCCAGGTCCCCTCTCAGATTCCAGTCAGTCTCCCTNTTTGAAATGCAGGTTGCCTTCAAAGCAGCATGAAATCCCTGGGAACTTCTTGTGCCCTTTCCACAAATCAGCTCTCTCAAGGGAGATGACTCAGTCTCCTTTGCCCTTGAAAGCCAGAGCCAACTCTAGCTACCAGCAATCTTAGCTTCACAAAAGAGCAGTTCACCCAGGTCCCCTCTCAGATTCCAGTCAGTCTCCCTGCTTCTTCAAGTGGCATCAGAGAGGGTGTGTGCACTCTGTTTAATTATCGCTGCTTTTGTGGAAATACCTTTTTGATGGCCTGTGTGTGGAAATGTGCCCATGTACAAATGGATGCGTCTACTTGCCAAGAAGAACAGTTCGATGCAAATGAAGAACTCTTTTTCCTTTACGTTTAGTGAACTTCTTTGCAAATGGGGCAGATCAGCTCTGGCCAATTATGAACTGGTTCCGCTGACTCTCAGCAATTTAAGTCTGTTAATTAAATTAGAAACTGCCTGCTTTCTATGGAGCAGTATTAAGGATTTAGAAGACAAATGTGTATATATATGTATACATATACATATCCACACATGAGGGGGCTTCAAAAAGTTCATAGGATTCTTATTATCTTTTAATTCTATTTTTTCCACAAAGTTTTTGAAGTATTCTTGTGTGTGTGCATGTGTGTGTGTGTGTATGTGTGTGTGTGTGTGCGTGTGTGTGTGTGTGAATGTGTGTGTATTTGTGTTTTAGGATAATGTATCTGCCGATTCTTTC
>NW_007731048.1:49108-51117 GCF_000696425.1 Galeopterus variegatus | reverse complement strand
ATTCTATTTTTTCCACAAAGTTTTTGAAGTATTCTTGTGTGTGTGCATGTGTGTGTGTGTGTGCGTGTGTGTGTGTGTGAATGTGTGTGTATTTGTGTTTTAGGATAATGTATCTGCCGATTCTTTCATTGGTCTGTAAACCAGTCCTGACTTGGCCTGGACCAGGAGTGCAATTGGTAAATTGAGTCCCAGAGATGCAGCTCATTGCCTCATTGCCACGGATGGGAGAAGCCACCCGGCTGTGTTGCCTCCTTTTTTTCAGAAGGAGGGGGAGCCCAGCCTCTGCTCAGAGGAAATAAATCAAAGGGTCAGAGGTCAGAGGTTATTAACCTATAAAGTTTTATGACGTGCAGCTAGCAGTTATTTCTCTAGGATAGAGAAGCAGGAGGAAGAAAACCGCTCTTGTTCTTTCTATGTCTCTAAGTTTAATTTCCTTGTTGCATTCAACCTCAAAACATTGCTTTCTCAGCATTTCTCCTATTTATTCTTCACTATCTCTTTCATTTTTACTACTTTTTGCTCCAGCGTTCTATGTGCCTTTTCTCAGTCATGTTATTTCTGTTTTATTTGTTTCTGCCAGAAGCTCATCATCCTTCTCCTGGAACTTACTGTTAGCGAAGACTTGCTTATTGACAAATTCCTGCCTCCCTGGAGACATGCTGAATTAAATTGTAGAGATAAACGCTTTGGGTTCTTGTAAATTTTTCTATTATTAAGGTTATTTTCTTAATTTCACATTTATTTTTGTATTTCTACATTTTATTTTGGCCCTTAGATGAAGGGCTATAGATTGAAAAGGAACGATAGCTCTACTATCTTTCTCTTTTCACAGCGATTTCTAATTTTTTACTTTCAATTTTATTCAAAAATATTTTCAAAATTAGATGAAAATTAGGCTTAAGAAAACCCTTATAGATTTCTCAACAAATTTAAAGATAATATGTACCCCAGTACATGCATCTATGTAAATTATTTTGAAGAGCATATTTCTGAATATGAATGGGAATTTGTTCATTTTGGTTACTTAAACAATGTAAGAATCAGAAATGAGATAAAGAGTAGAGCAGCAGCATTTAACAGACATCCTACATACTCCAAAATTAAATTAAAAAATGAGTCTGGAATAGGAGTAAAAGAGATCACAGGCAGACAGAATGTTTCAGAATGGATTTGGGATGAGTCATGTGTTCCTCCATGTCCACCACAACCATCATAGCTGTCATTTTACTGCCACGACACCATGACATCTCAGATGGAAGGCTTTTTTGGGGGGGGCGGGGGCTGCCCTGTATGGAGATCTGAACCCTTGACCTTAGTATTCTCATCACCACGATCTAACCAAGTGAGCTAATTGGTCAGCCCCGAAAGCTTCTTTATGGCAGCTCTGTGTCTTGTGTGGAGTTCTACATTTTATTTCTAGCAGAACTCCTGAAATGCAATGAGAGCTCATTAAGTGTGTGCCCAGTGAGTGAATGACTGAACAAAATCATCAAAGGCTTAAGGTAATGGGGCTCAGATTGCAGGATTCTCCTGTGCACTTATCTGTTCTCTATCAAGCTATAGCCACAGTATACTTCTTGTGATTTTCCATGTACACCATGTTTTCTCACTTTGGGTCTCAACACACGTTTCTGTCTGACTGGAGCAGACCCTTCTCCCCACCCACCTTCACCTCTTTTTTCCTTTTAGTGTTTGGTTTAGGTGACCCTCCTTAGGAGCTGGGTGAGGCACAACAACACAGAACATGCATCAAACTGTACCGGAGCTGCATGTTTGACTTCATAATGAACGAATGAGCAGCAACAACAATGAGAAGAAATGGAAAGGAGAGAAAAGCAGATAATGGCAAGAAGAGAGGTGCTATTAAAAAGAGGTCATCTGCCTTCATCTTGAGGGTACAAAGCACAATTTTGTCAGAAAAATGCACTGATTTTGATTCTAGTGCCTTCCTGTGTGGACCGTTTGGTTGTATGTCTGCTGTTCTGAGAGCAGAGGTTAAAAAAAAAAAA
>NW_007731048.1:46984-47848 GCF_000696425.1 Galeopterus variegatus | reverse complement strand
ACTTTAAAAAATACATGTTTATAAAGTAACATCATCCTCAGACAACTTTCTTATTATCCTCCCCCAATTTTTGCCTTTGCCATAAAATATGGTGCATTCTGGTTTATAATTCTGTATGGATACAAGTATGTATAAGTAGATAAAGTTATATGTATAAATACAGAGATAGATGTGGAAACTATTTCATCGTTTCATTGGAAACTTTGTATTCAAGGAAGTTCTTACACTTGGAAGCTTCTTTACTCTTATTCTTTCCTGAGAGGGGATGATAAACAGTTGCTTACTGCCCTTTGAATGATAAACTTTTACAAATGCTACTTCTGGTTTTCTCCTTTCTCCACCAAGCAACCTTAGCCCCTTTAGACATTTAAATGACATGAACAGATGCTCAATATTACTTGGTGGTTGGGTATAATTTATAGTGATTATTTATAGAAGTAGATGAAAATAGAAACATTCTGTATTTTTAAACTTTTCTTTCACAAATGACATACTTCACAGAGAGTGGGGATTTGGATGAATGGATAGATGAATGCAGCTAATATTCCCATTTCCGTCTCATCTAAATGGGGGAAAACATAGGACACATCAGAATGAAAGCTAAAATGCACAAGATGCTATTTTACTATTAACTCAGATCATTCTTATGCCAGATGGTGTTGGAGGAAAGCTTTTGTTTTCTTGATGATGGACATCTCTTTTGAATTTTGCTAGCCAGATGCATTTCCTCTTTTCTCAACATGCACAGCAGCCCTCTTTCATGCACCTTTTAGATTCAGTAGCAGGTGCGGAATTTCCTTGCGTGTCCATCCAGTTTGTTTCTGAGAGAGAATACTATACTTCCTGATCTATTAAAATCTTCAC
>NW_007731048.1:27419-45258 GCF_000696425.1 Galeopterus variegatus | reverse complement strand
AAAAATGATTATAATATGTAAGGTTGAGTACACTAATTATCCTGATTCGAGCATCACTTATTGCACATAGGTATTGATGATATTCAATGTTGTACCCTACAGATATGTACAATCAGTTACATTTCAATAAAAATACACATACACACCAAAAAGTGTGTGTGTGTGTGTGTGTGTGTGTGTGTGAGAGAGAGAGAGAGAGAGAGAGAGAGAGAGATGTGTACCATAACAGAAAGGTCTTTGTACTGCTCTTCAAGAAAGAGACAAGAGTATAGAAAGGGAGGGTGGCTCAATAAGCAAAAGAGAAAGAGGTTGTCATGTAAATAAACTAGATCCTGAGATGAAAGGAAGCTTAGAGTCAGCTAACACAACTTCCTACCATGGGGAGTGCCAACTCCATTATCAGTAAATATCAACTCTCATTGAAAGACTAGATTAGAGATTATTATCATTCCTTTTGCAAAGATGAAGACAGAGAGGGGAAGAATCAAAACTATTAATGTGAGAAGCAACTTGGTAGGGTAAATGCTGATGAAGTCACCTAATAGCAGAATATCAGACTTAAAAACACCTCTTGGAGCCGGCCCGGTGGCGCACTGCTACAGTGCGCAGCTTGGGAAGCGCAGTGGCGCTCCCGCCGAGGGTTCGGATCCCACGTGCAGACCGGCCGCTCACTGGCTGAGCGAGGTGCGGGCCCAACACCGAGGGTTGCGGTCCCGTTGCTGGTCCCGGTCCGGTGTGGGCGCGACACTGAGGGTTGCGATCCGTTGCCGGTCACGAAAAAAGACAAAAAGGGAAAAAAAAAAAAAAACACCTCTTGAATCTAAGAGATCAGTGTGTGCCTATGACATTTAGTTTGGCAGGATGGAATGTGAATTAGACTTCTTGTTATGAGTGATGGATTCTAGCATGGGCTCCATCATTAGCTAGCTATGTAGCCCTGAGTTATACACGTGGCTTCTCATCTATAAAATAAAGGGGTAGGACTAAATGATTCCTAATTTTTTTTTTAGCAATAGATTACATGATCCTAAAAAATTTATATCTACTTCTGACCATGGATCAACTGTAGAACATATTACCCTAAGGTAGTATTGATATGGATCTCAAGCTTTTCTATCACCTTCTCCTCTGCTGAAAATTATATCATCATTGCCTGCTCCACATCTTTTCTGGGCCCTGCATTTTTCTTTGTTACATCAACTTTCTTGCTCCAAGTTCCCCCCACAGACTCATTGTTGGGTTAGAAAGATATTAACATTCACAAGAATGCTACTAAGGCTATCATCATACAGGTTGTACACTGTGCAAAGGCACCCAACTGTAGGAGAAAGTAGGGGTGCAAGCAGTGTGCCTTGGTGCAGGTGCATCCACCTGAAAGCAGGTATGCCTTTTTCTAATATACTGCAAAGTGCAGTATGGGCTTGGGGTATTCCATCTAAGAGGTAGGATTCCTCCATTTGTTCGATGCTCTATAAAGGTCTGAACTATACTGACACTATTAGCAATGATTTCCCAATGCCAAACATATCACAAAGCTAATTACAAGAGATTTCTTTCTTTGGGGCTAAAAAAGACATGTTACATATCAGTTCCTCTTAAGGGGCAAAACATTTTAGACAGCTCAGATTAAACTTTTTCAGCAACCTATTTTATTGGAATAATCATACTTTATCTCGGGAAGACATGTTTTTTAAACAAATTTTATTGGACAAAACTTCCTTAGGGCAAACTTGCACTGAATCCCTGCTAAATGATGTCAAAGGAATAACAAACTATATACACTGCATTATGACTTAGCATGCATAATGAAGTCAAAAGTAGATTCAAGCACTGTCTGCAGGTGCCTGGCAGGGGAAAGAAAAGCTTATTGAAGCACTTGTTGATATCCCTTCTCTTTCATGTGGAATTCGATAGACTTTTCTGCAGATACTGAGCAACCTATTTGTGGTTTGAAGTGAAAATATGGTGTGTAATGCTGCCCTAGAATTTCATGGAATATGCAAATTGTCCAAGTTCTCTTCCAAATCAAATCAGACTGAAAATGTCTCCCATAGCTCTCCCTTCAACCATAAGATGTTCCCATTAGTGCCAGTTAATGCTGAGACCCTGGCAGTCTGTATGCGTGATTCATTAATGAGGAGCCTCATTTACAGTCGAGAAAGCAATGCAGTGGCGCAGCTGCAATAATTTCTCATCTTCTCCACATGGACCCATGCCCTGCCAAATGCTGGCCTTTCACCGTCGATAAGCTTCCTTCCCTCTGGCCCATGGCAGCAGCGTGTGCTCCAGGGACAGTGGACAGTGGCAACAGGATGGTGAAATCCCACTTAACATCCCAGTCCCCATGCTTCATTGAGGCCAAACGTGAGACTGCAACCCTCACCCTCCCTTCTCTGATTAAATTTCTCAGTTAAGGATAGTACAGAGCAGTCAAGTCTATATTGCTCTGAAACATGTTGCTTTTGAACAGGTACCCACTTCACTGACACCCTTTAAATCTGTAGAAAATTTTGCCAGCCTCATTACCAATATGATTCCAAAAATCAAACTTGCTCGACTAATTTATAACCATGTTCTCTGTCAGAGATGCTGGGTTTTACAATCTCTCTATAAATATATTTCCTTTTGCTTGATTATTTAATTGCTGTGACTCTAGATACCGTAGTTATTTATTGAATTGTAACAGCCAAGTCAACATTTTCCCCTGTTTAGTTGCTTCCTTCCTATTCTCCCCAAAACAGTGGTACAAACAAGAAGTGATTAGGATGCTGGGTGCCAGACATAGTCTCCCAAATCTGCTGTAGTCAGAAGAATGCAGAGAATGTACCCTCAAGTTTAAGAAGCTAAGAAACCATAATCCTCTTCAAAATGAGAAAGGGGTTCTGTCTGCCTTGGAGGAAAAAGCACTCAAGGCCCAGCAGTCTCTTTTCTCTATGAACTTGTCAGGTATCTTTCTCTCCACTCCTACCCTTCCTGCTCTAGAAGTACTCAGCACAGTGTTGCTTTAAGCACTGCTTTGCTTAAAGCAAAACAAAAACAAAACAAAAACCACTTAGCACAGTGTCGCTTTAAGCACTGTGTTGCTTAAAGCAGCATCAAATTCTAAACAAAAATCCTTGGGCTTTAGTTTTAATTTTTGATTTATTTCAAATAGAGCTGGGCTGAAATATAATTTTATACTTTCTGCAAACAATAGCAGAAGTCACATTGAAGAGGAAGTGTTTATGCTGCAGAGGAGAATCAGCTGTTTTTCAAGCCTTTTGGAAATAGTACATTTGATCAATACCCCTGCTGAGCCATTAACAAGCATGTAGTCTCAGACAAGTCCCTAAACCTCTACAGGCCTCAGTCTGCTCATCTGTAAATTGTGAGAATTGGGTTAGATTTTCTTCATGGATCCTTGTATCTCTAAGACGCTATGATTCTATAAATGAATTGTGGATAACTCTTACCTGGTTGATAAAATCAGTGGCCCAAAACACTACTGGAATGAAGTCTGTTTCCAGCTTTTTTCTCCTCGATGAAGATGGAAATAGAAATCATTACCTGAGGCCTTGGGGGCTACTTGCTTGGACTCAGGCTTTCTGGAAAGTTGAGATGCAGTAATTGGCTATCTTCTGGGTCTAAATCTGCTTCTGAATTGATTGGGGATTTTATATTTTCCCTGTGAGACTGGGCAGTGGCCAGGTACTCAAAAGAAGTGGTAGTTAAACAAGGAAGCATAGTTCTCTCTGGAGGCTCTAACTGGAACAAACCTCAATCTTGCTTAATCCTCTGGTAATTTTCTAGAAGATGGAGGGACCCAAAATTAGACGTTTCTGATACGTTTGAATAAACTGAGGCAGAATTTTCTGTATCTCATAGAGTTAGGAGGATGCCAAGTAAACTGTACCAGGATCTTCAAAAAGTTCATGGAAAGATTCATATTATCTTTTAATTCCATTCTCCCAAGTACAAGTACCCTTGTATTAACTGTACTATCAGCGCCCAACCCAGCTAGGGTTATCCATGAGGCTATATATCTTTTTATGTTTGTGACTTGTCATTTATTTAAAAAACTATATTAATACCTGGAGGATTCAGTGGCTATAATGCCACGTATTTCTCTATAAGGCTATGTAGTCAGATTAAGCAAAGGTTACTAGCATCAGTTCATTCTTTTCAGAACAAAGTAGAAGCCCACAGACTTGTAAACAGAAGCCACACAGGGTTAACTGTGTCCTTACAAACTATTGTAAAGGTTGACAAGGACTTTGGCTTCATTCCCTCAATGGCTATATCAGTGGAATAAGTGCTATAATTTCATTTCTTGTGCAAACTATTCAGATAACCCTTCACACAGAATTATAGCTTCTATTAAAAATGTGTATTCTTTCCCAAAGATTTTTTTTTTCTCTTGTTTTAATATGAAACAATTGAGAGTTATATTAGCACATTGGGAAAGAATTATTATTCTTGTCAACACCCGTAGGGGACCTGATTAATATACGGACTGCTTCCTCCTGACTAATGATAGTACAGGCTGCAGGAGGTGTCCCCAAATGCTTGTGTAATTTAAGTCCTCTGTATTTGGTGTGTATCTGACAGACTGGTCAATAGCTTCTGTTGTAGTAAAGTATTCCTCTCAATTTTAATCACAAAGCAACCTCTTAGGAAATGCTCAAGTCTGATAAGTAGGCTGAACTCAAAAATCAGGCTTACCTGTGACAATCTTGCCCCAAAGGAGATGTTGAATTCCAAAAGATGATGAATTCCGAAGAAGAGGCTGTACAAAGGATTCTGGAGAACGAATGACAATAAAAGGTCATGCATGTACTGTAGTATAGAGAAAGACAACCAGGTAAATGGCAAAGATCTTAAATTCTTTTATATGATAATACAAGCACTAATAAAAACTATCATATATTGAACACTTACTTTATGCCAGCTAATGCAGCTAATGTGTTAAGTGTTTTACATGTATTCACTAATTTAATCCTCAAATCAACCTTATAAGGCAGTTTCCAGGACTATAATATGTAAATGGTTTTGTCTACTACTTATTTTACTTAATACTGTTTTGTTTGCATTTTCCTACATCATGTTTTTAAAAAATATGATTTGTAAAATGTGTTGACATTCCATCATCTGGGTAATCCATGACTTTATTCTTTCATTCCAATATTGCAAACTTGGCTTGGAAGTTTCCTCTTTGGTAAGAAAGAGCAGAGAAAATTCAGAAGATACCATGAAGGACAGAAAAATTATGCATATGAATTTTATTGTATAATTTCTCAATTTTGTCAATTGTGTAAATGCCTTTATTTTGATAGATCTTTAGTTATGTTTGTGATTGTGTCAAAATGGCTAGTGACAGATTTGGTGCCTATTATGAGCTGAATTGTGCCCCCCTCCTCCCCCAAATTCATATGTTCAAATCTCAATCCCCAGTACCTTAGACTGAGACTGCATTTGGAGATGAAGTCATAATTTTGGGCCCTTACCCATGTGACTATATTTGGAGATAAGGGCTTCAAGGAGATGATTAAATTTAAATGAAGCCATTAGTGTAGGCCCTAATCCAATCTGACTTGTGTCCTCATAAGAAGAAATTTGGACACAAAAAGAGTCACCAGGGGGTTCACATGAACAGAGGGAGCTGGAGAGAGGCCATCTCCAAGCCCAGGAGAGAGGCCTCAGAGGAAATCAGCCTTGCAGGCACCTTGGTCTTGGACTTCAGCCTCCAGAACTGTGAGAAAATAAGTTTCTGTTGGGTAAGCCACCCAGTATATGGTATTTTGTTATGGCAGTCTTAGCAAACTAAAACAATGCCATAGTGCAAAAATACAGATTTTAGCTCTCTTCAATTTAATCACTTCCCCTTTAGTTAGCTAAAAAAAAAAAAAAATTGCATTGAGGAAAAAAAACAGGTCTTAAGCTTTCAAGACACATAGGTTAAAAGTGGTCAAAGTCAGGGCCGGCCCGGTGGTGCACTGCTATAGTGTGCCGCTTGAGAAGTGCGGTGGCGCTCCTGCCAAGGGTTCGGATCCCACATACAGACCGGCCGCTCACTGGCTGAGCGAGGGGCGGGAACAACACTGAGGGTTGCGATCCCATGGCCGGTCATGAAAAAAGACAAAAAAAAAAAAGGAAAAAAAAAAAAGAAAAAAAAAAAAAAAAAGTGGTCAAAGTCAGACTCAGACCATATTTCTGTTAAGTAATTTAATCCTGGTTATTCAGTAATAAGACTGAATAAAGCCTGTGGGGAGTGTTTAGCAGAGGAATGGTAATTTTTACAAACTCGCCTGAGCAGCATTTGGCATTTCTCAGTCCTAGGAACTACTAGACATTGTAGCATCTCATGACCATGGGTACCTTTAAGTGCATCCACAGTGTGGCTCAGAGCAGTAGCAACACAGAGAAACACCTGTTCTGTTCATAGTCCTGCCTTTCCACGGCAGAGTTGGGTCCTGAAATCAGCAATCCTAATCCCCAGTCTTTACTTTTTTAGTGTATAGGCTTAAACAATTTTACAATATTCTAGCATTCAAGTATTTATTAAATACTAATTATATATTATGTATTTATAATGTGCTTTGGGTAGTGGGAGAAGAAACTTAAAGAGTATTGACACTTAGTTGGGCTTATCTTATTTCTTGAGGAGGTCCAAAATCCTAAATAACTGAGATATGTCATCTTGCTACCTTATTATGCTGGGTGCTCCTTATGCATCATGGGTAATAAGGCCCATTTTTAAACAGTATCTTTAAAACATTTGACACATGCTTTCATGACAGTGGCTTAAGAACTCAAAAAAGATGAAAGCATATGCTATCATTTTTAAACACAGATGTCTCCCTTCAGAGAGATACGGTCGATAGCATGTTTTCACACATGCACATGCACACACACACACACACAACACTTACATAAGCACTTCTTCACTGCCTTTGGTTACCCATTGAGGGGTTTAATCACTTTCAACATTTAGAAATATTTTCTTATATAGCTGATCTTAATCTCCAATGTGGCAGTTTATCTATTTCTTCCTTTTAGGCCTCAGTAAAAAGAGAGAACAGTTGGTTTCAGTCCTTTTTATGTCAGTTTTTCACATACAGGAATCTTAATCTCCAATGCAGCAGTTTATCTATTTCTTCCTTTTAGGCCCTCAGTAAAAAGAGAGAACAGTTGGTTTCAGTCCTTTTTATGTCAGTTTTTCACATACAGGGGGACTTAGAATGGTGAATAGGTCATTCCTGTCCATTATAATAGCAGATTTGAATTCATAAACCTTGGTTCTTTTAGTTCCCTACCCGTGGGAAACAAGGTAGGGGAATAACTGGTGTGTGGCAGGATTTCATACATTGAGATAACGTTTTTTTCCAAACAAAATTTGTCCTCATCAGATTTGCACTAATTCTTTAGCAAAATGTCTGGGGAGAAGTACACAGAATATCCAGTAAAGTTTCTTTTGTTCATGACTGAAGAAAACTCACGAAAAAGAGACAGACAAGTTTCACTGATTCTTACTGCCAAAAGACCTATACTGCAAAATAATGCCAAATGAAGATACTCGAACTGAGGGAAGATAACACCAGAGGTTAAGTAGGGTCTATAAGAAAGAATGACTATCACTGTAAAGTATTCATATGTGAATAAGTATAAAATGTATGATATATATTATGTATGTATACACACACACATTTATAGCTATCTCTGTCTCTAGATGTTTCTATCTCTATATGTTTCTTTAAAAGACAGGATTGCTTAAAGCAAAAATTGCAGCACCATATTATGGAGTTTATAACATTTGTACATGTAACATATGTGCAATATTATATAGTAAATAATATATAATAATAATAGCACACACTATTGTAGGAAATAAATGGAGCTAGGCTTTTGAAAGGTTTGAATATTTTATGGAAATTAGTAAACTTTGATAAATTAAAGTATATTATGGTTCTCAGAGCAACCTATAAAAATAATACAAAGAAGTATAGCATAAAAAGGCAATGGATGAATCAAAATGGAATATTAAATTTTGGATAAGCCAAAAAAAGCAGGAAGTGAGAAATGGAACAGAACATAATACAGGTAGAAAAAAAATTAACATCCTAAGTCCTCATAGTATTAATTGTATTACATATAGAATAATAGAATAATAAACACTACAAATTAAAAGACAGAGACTGTCAGATGGATACAATGGTAAGATCACATTTCATCTACAAGAGACATTCTTTAAATAAAAAGAAACAGATACATTAAATGTAAAAGGATGAAAGAAAATATCCCATGCAAAAATAGCTATATTTATGTTAGACAAAATAGACTTCAAGACTAAGCATATTACAGAAATAAATATGAGCATTCTGTATATGACTTTTTTTGTTTTTTTTTGGTGGCTGGCTGGTATGGGGATTCAAACCTGTGACTCTTGTGTTATAGGGCTGTGCTCTTACCAACTGAGCTAACACACCAGCCCCAGTGTGAGCATTTTATAATGATAAAAATGTCAGCACATCAGGAAGATAGAGCAATTATAAATTTCTTTGCACCTGATAACAGCAACTTCAAAATAAGATAATAGAGATAACTGAGAAACTGAAAGAGCAAGTAAAATAAATCAACTAAAATAAAATAATATCAGATATTTTAGTAGTCCTCTCTCAATAACTGATACAGCAGTTAGGCCAATAAATGTCAGGGCATAAATAAGATACAGAAAACCTGAATGGCACTATCAATCATCTTGACAATAATAGAAAACTGCATCCTACAACTATAGAATATATACTCTTTTTAAGTGCACATAAAATATTCACCAAGATAGACATGTGTTGGCCATAAAACAAGTATCATTAAATGTTAAAGACCAAAATCACAGAACAACAGCTCTCTGACTTTAATCAAATCATATTATGAACCACTAAATACTTAGAAATGAAACAATACACTTCAACCCATGAGTTAAAGAAGAAATAATAGGGAAAACTATAAAATATTCTGAATTATAATAAATAAAATATATCAAAATGTGTTGGATGCAGCTAAAAAAGTATTTAGAAAGATTTATTTTCTTTTATTTTCTTCTTTTTTTTTTGCTTCAAATACTCATATTGGAAAGAGTTAAGGCTTAAGATAAACTACTGAAACTATAGCAAGTTTCCACTTGAAGAAGGTAGAAAAAGACATGCAAGTTGAACCTAAAATAAATGAAAGAAAAAAAATAAAGGTATCAAATATCAATACAAATGATAAAAATGAAAAACATACAAATAAAAGTAAAAAAGAACTGATTTCTTTTTAAAAGTCCTAAATTATTAATATCAGGAATAAAAGAGAAAATATTAGCACAGATTTTATGAAATTAAAATGATAATAAGGGTATGTCATAAACAAATTTATACCAATAAATCTGATGATGGGGAAGTTCTTCGAAAAGCACAGCTCACCAGAGAGGACAGAGATGAAATACAAATCTGGGTGCCCTTATACCTATCAAAGAAATTAAATTTGGTATTAAAAAAATTATTCTCCAAGAAAATTCTAAGCCCAATGATATCACTAGTAAATTCTATGATACATTTAGTAAATATAAAATACTAAAATTAAACAAATTCTTTTAGATAATAGAGTAGGAGAAAATATTTCCCATCTTATGTGATGACATAGCATAGTCCTGATAGGAAAACTTTACAAAGATTTTATCAGAAAATTATAGAGCAATGTCCCTTATAAACACAGTGTAAAAATCCATAACAAAATATTAGCAAATTAAATGTAATAATGTCTAAAAATGATAAATGTATTAAGGCCAAGTGGTATTTATCTAAGTGATTCAAGATTGTTCTAACATTTAAAAACCAATCAATAAAATACATTATAGTGCCCAAATGAAGAAGACAATGTCATGTATTGAATATGATTATTTTAATAAATAAATCAAAACATATGGCCAAGTGTAAAATCTATTTGTGATAAAGAAAAGCTCTTAGTAAATCAGAAATAAAAGGGAATTTCCTCATCCTGACAAATGGCATCTATGAAAAATCTATACCTTACATGATACTTAATATTCTAATATTGGGATTTATTCATGGATATCTGCTCTTATCACTTCTGTTCAACATTTTATTGGAGGACCTAGCCATTGCAGTAAGTGAAGAAAAGGAAATAAAAAGCATACAAATTGTAATACAAGAAGTTAAAACCATCATTATATAAAGACAACCTTATAAATAAGGAACTAATAACAATAAAAAATGTTTCTCAAACTAATAAGTGAGGTTCAATATACAATAAAAAATTGTATTTCTATTTTCTAGGAGCTAACAATTGAAAAAGAAAAATTTTCAAAATTCCTTCTAAAATTGTATTAAAATATCTATAAAATGCATAGGAATAAATTTTAAAAAGCCATCACAAAACTTGTTTATAAAACTACAGAACATTGCCAAGAGCAATGGAGAGATATATTCATAGCTTTAAAGGCCCAGTATTTTAAAAATATCTATATTTTGAAAATTGATAGATTAAATATAATCTCAATCAGAATCCAGCAGCCATTTTCATTGAATTAGATAAGTTTGTACTAAAATTTATATGAATATGCAAAGGACTTAGAATTTTCAAAACAATCTTGAAAAAAAAGAAAATAAAAAAACTGAAGGCTTGCACTACCAGAATTCAAAAATTACTGTAAGTTGAATTAGTCATACAGTATGGCATTGTCACAAAGATAGGGAAATGGATCAATAGAACAGAATGGAAAGTTCATATAGACCCATGTTTACATGGCAAATTGATTTTCAACAAAGGTGCCAGGTCAATTCAATGAAGACAGGACAGTCTTCTCAATACATGGTGTTGAAACAACTGAAAATCCATATGGAAACAAAAAATTTAAACCCCTAGCTCACACCGTGCACAAAAATTAATTTATAATGGATTATAGACCTAAACATAAAGTCTAAATCTATAAAGCTTTTAAAAGACAGCACACAAGAGTATTCTTATTAATATTAAAAACATTAAGAAATGAATACGCAAGACAGAGAGTAAAAGAAAAATATTCAAAAATATATGAGAGTATTGACAAAACATATATTTGACATAGGATTTGTATCCAGAATATATTCAGAATTCCCACAGCTCAAAATATGGGCAGAAGACATGAACACACGATTCACAAATGGCCAACAAATACATGAGAAAATACGAAACATGGCTAATCATCAGGAAAATGCAAATTAAAATGATATATCACTAAATTACCATTAAAATGGCTAGAATATAAAAGGCTAAAAATATTGATAGTGCAAAGATGTGAGCAACTGGAACTCTACTGGTAAGAATGTAAAATTGCATAATCACTTTGACAAAAACGTTTGGCAATTTCTTTTAACTTGCCTACGCTTTGACCCATTTTTATTCTCCCAGGTATTTATTCAAGAAAAATAAAAACATATGTCCATACAAAGACTTGGACCAGAGTGTTCATAGCAGCTTTAATCACAATAACCAAAAGTTGGAAACAATCCAGATGTACATCTGCAGAAAAATGGATGAGCAATCTATTGCACAGTCATAAAGCAGAATAGCACTCAACAATAATAGTGGGCAACCTGTGGATTCAGTCAAAAACATGCATTACTCTCACAAATAATATGTGGAGGGAAAAAAGCTAGACACAAAGAGCTCATGCTAAATAATTCCATTTATACCACATTTTAGAACTGGCAAAACTTATCTAAGGCAAAAAGAAAATTGGTGGTGGTGTGACTGGAATGGGACACCATCAAACTTTTAGGAAAGACAGGGGTGCCCTATACTATGACAGAGCTGTGAATGTTGGGTTACCCAGTTGTATTCATCTTTTAGAATTGTACATCTATTATTTGTGTATTTTAGCATAGAAGAATTTTACCTCAACAAAAACAAAATTAAAATACTGCTGCTAATACTATTACCAATAATAAAGCGATGAACACAAAATGGGTGAAAGTATAGAGAAAACAAGAATAGCAGAACGTTAAAATTGCAGAAGCTGGATGATAGGTCCATGGAGTTTCACTATACCATTTTGTTTACTTTTTATAAGTTTTAAATTTTCTATAACAAAAAGTTAAACATAACATGATATGTAATATAAACAGTAGTATTTTTACTGTAGACAATTATTAGAAAATGGAGTTATCCAGTAATCATTTAAGACTTAAATCCATATTAGATTTTATCTAAAACAATGAAATCTAATTCCACACACACATAAATAAAGAATTTTTTAACACTTAAAAGTCAATTGGAACAAATCAATAAGATGACAAGCAATACAAATAAACATAAGAAAAAATTTGGGTACTTTACTAAAATATACAGATGGCAAATAAGCATAAGAAAGGATGCTAACATCATTTGTCATTAGAGAAGTGCAAATTAGAACCACAATGAAATGTCAATACATTATTAGGTCAATTATTATGTATTATGTCAACACATTAATGTCATTACAATAGCTAGAATACAAAAGATTGACAGTACTAAGTGTCGACAAGTATGTGGTACAACTGCTGGGAATACAAAATTAAACACACACTAAACTACTCAGAAATTTCACTCCTAGACATTTATACAAGGGAAATAAAACATATGTGTACACAAAAACTTGTGAAGGAATGTTCATAACATTTTTATTCATAATAATCAAAAACTGCAAGCAACATAAATGTTTATTAACTGCAGAGCAGATAAATAAATTTTGTAATATTCATACAATGAAATGCAATTTAGCAATAAAAAGGAACAAACTACTGATATTCACTTCACGGCTGAACCTCAAAAGCATTTCATTAAGTACAAAAAGCCAGAGACAAAGTATTATATATTCCAAATTCCATTCCTAAGAAATTCTAGGAAAGAAAAAGATATGGTGTTGGAAAGTAGATTAGTGGTTGCCAGGGTGCAAAGGGGCACGTGAGCACTTGGGGTGATGAAAATATTTTGTTTAAATGGCTGTAGTAGTGATAAAATAACTGTATACCACTACAAAGGGGCACGTGAGCACTTGGGGTGATGAAAATATTTTGTTTAAATGGCTGTAGTAGTGATAAAATAACTGTATACCTTTGACATAACTCATGAAAGCAGACATGTTAAAAGGGAAGATTTTGCAAATTATTAAAAGAAAAAAGTGAATTGGAAATGTACATTTACATACTCAGAATCTGTCTTCTGTGAGAGGTTTAATTTTTCTTCCTGGTACTATTTCTGATAAAACAGCAAGTATGATCACAGAAAATGCAGTGGTATAAAACCTATTAAACAGGAAGATGCAGAATGGAAACCAGGCTTATACTTCAGTACAGGCACAGAAAGTCTCAGGAAACTCTAAGCTCTATCTAGACTCGGTTCTATGACTCAGTCCTAGTAAAAAGTCATGCCACTGAAATTACTAAGGGACTGGAAGGCTTCAAATACAAAGTTCCCAAATCAGTTCTAAGTAAAGACCAACTTCTTATATGATATCCTACTTGCTGACTATACCTAAAGGTCACAAAGTGCTTCTCCAAAAATTTGTTTCACAGTGTTATTTCAGTCTTATGCCGTATTTCTGAGTCAAAGGAGAGCTCAGCTGTTGACATGTAAAGTGGGGGAAAAGGAGGCATAGAAACGAACATTTGTTTATATTGAGAGACAATGGAGCTAAAAAGGTAATAATTTGAATAGTGGTGGTATCAACCTACCCACAAAGCTTTTTTTTGGCAACTGTTTTAAGAATGAAAAATTCAAAATGTATCTTAGTAGAATCCCTGGGAATTCAGGATGTGAATAATCTTCCTGAAATATTTTATTTTATTTTATTGACAAATGAAAATTATATATATTTATGGTATGTAACATGATGTTATGTCTGTTTTGTGGAATGGCTCAATCAAGCTAATTAACAATGCTTTACTTCAGATGCTTTTCTTTTTTGTGTGTGGTGAGAACACTTAAAATCTACTCTTTTAGCAATTTTCAAGTATACAATATATTGTTATTAACTATAGTCACCATGATGTGCAATAGATCTTGAACTTATTCCTCCTGTCTGACTGGAGTTTTTGCATCCTTTAACCAATATCTCTCTTCTTTAAGCTCCTGGTTGCCTTTTCTGCTACCAGAAGTCATAGAATGCAAAAGAGGCAATGGACATTACTTGGTCTTTAGTACAGCCTTGTTTACAGAAAGCTGCCAATTCTAAGGCTGCCAACAGGTTCCTAACAGTGTTTACAGCCTATTAGGAAGGTTTGGCAGCAGCACAGGAATGGGCCTACAGAGAGGACTGAGGGGATGCCTGCTGCTAAACTCAATGCCAAACGTCACCGTTCTTGGGCTCCTTCTCAGGGCTGTGTCTTAGCAATAGGTATTTCTAGGAAACAGAATATGTGTTGTGTTGGGGGTGGGGAAAAAGACATTAGGGAGACATTGTTTTCCTGGTTTCCATATGGTACTCTGCTGGGTATATCAACCATATTTATCAAGTCTGACTCTTAGCTGTATGTCAGAATGTCTGTAGGGAATCTCTCATTCTCCCTTCTTGAATTCCTTTGTTCTGCCCACCATCCCATTGTGCCTCCAGCTGAGGTAGGTGCTATGATGAGCATGGATTGGCAAGGGGAAGGATAAACCAAAAGCAGGAAGACTTCATGGCTGTTCTGAGGAACCAGGATAAACATAGTAAGACGTGGTTATGAGTATCTGAGAAAGTTGGAGATACAAGAGACATTTGGGAGGCAGCATTCAAGGTCTTGGCAGTCAGGGGTGAGCATTAAGTGGTGGGGCAGCTAAGCAGAGGGCAGCACCACTCATGGAGCTAGAAAAACGAAAGAGTTGCTGTCTGGGCTGGGCGTAACTGGGGGTATAGCCATGCATGAGAAACTTCAACAGGAGTCTTATTATCAGTATTGAGATTGGACCCTTAACTGTCCCTCCTCACCTCTGTACTGTAAGCTCCTCTAAGACAGAAGAAATATTTGCTTTGTCAGTAATTAAGCCCAAAGATCGCAAATAAAGTGAAATACATGTCAGTGGAGTTGAATATTTTAAACATTGTCTATTAAAACAAAAACAAACATAAAAGATATTCCAATTTGCATTCTTTGTACTAATTATGATTTATAGCTTCATTTATATAAACTGTAATTTATAATGATAAATAATATATGTAATTAAATATAATATGTATAAGAATATATTTGGCATTATATATGCATATGTGCATGCAGATGTGTATGTGCACATGTGTACATATATATGTACAAACACACACACACAAGTATATGTACAGAGAGAGAGGCAGAGAAAGAGAGAGATGCACTAAAAACTAAGAAACTTAGTTCACTAATGCACTAAGAACTAGGAAACAGAGTTCTAAATGAAATTCTGTCCTTACAGAGTATGGTTTTATCTATGACATTTAAATAATCTGGGCTTAAATTTGATGATCTGTATGAAAAAGAGAGAGGATGGAGAAAGTTTTATGCCCCTTCAGATTTAGATTGTATGCATCTATGAAAATGAGCAATCAAGAGGAATCTAAGGCTTATCAATTGCCACATGTCACAAATAGGGATTTTCAAAAACAGGATAAGAATTGGGTTGATGTCCAATAATATGTGAGGAGAAATGGTTTCACATTTCTGTCAAAAATAAGGATTATATCATGAGTTTTTTACTAAGAACAATTTTCTTAGAATGCCTGGATTTTTCAAAGTTGATTTTGTATTTTATAAATTTTTAATTAAGGCTAGCAGTAGACTTATAATAATATAGAATAAATCAAGTGCAGCTAGTTAGTTCAGGTAAAGATCATCTACCCACATATAATACAAATGAGGGGCAACGTGGAGGCTATAGAAACAAGTCAAGTACTTGAACATATGCAAAGATTAGTTATTGATATGGTAGCGCATCATTTCTAAGTAAATGTGAGATGTTTAACCTACAGCAGAGAAGATGGAAATCCTTTTATCTGTTTTAGAACCAAAGAACTACAGGCTGGGAAAGGTCCTTAGAGATCATCTAATCCAAACCCACTGGAGCTTTTTATCTTTTTGAAGCACACTGTTAAGTGATGTCCCACTTACTCTTGAATATCTCTAGGGAGCCAGTCTCACTGGAAGCAATTCATTCCATCTTTGTACAACTCTATCCAGAATAGAAGAGTAATTTCTTATATTATGCTCTCTGATGCTTCCATTCATTGGTTTTAGTTCTGCCACTGGGATCAAGCAAAACACATCAAATGCCTCTTTCACATGACAACCTTGAATTACCATTGCAAATCTAGAATGAATTCCCAATTTCATATTTTTATGCAACAGAAAGTATAATATGACAATCAAAACCTTTTTGAAGTAGACATGAATTGGAGTTTAATTTCTTTTTTTATTCACCAAATTACAGAAATTACAGTTTAGCTTAAATTCTGATTCATGTTGTTTTTAAACTAGAGCTGCCCTCTTTTAAAAGTATCACGCCACCTTCTTGCCTCTTTTCTTTAGTCTGACATCAATCACCACAATCTAATTGCTCTTGTTCTTGCTTCTTGGTACAGGAGAGGTGGGTGGTCAGTTTGATGACATCTGGCATTAAATGCTTGCTGAGTTCTCTCTTTTATAGAAAGCACTTGATATATTGCACTGCAGTAGGCTGCCAGCTTGGGTACCCTGGGGACTGGGGTAGCTGCGAGAATGGTGAGAGCTGAAGCCACTTCTGATTTTACACCAAAGTGTGTCATAGTACAGGGCTAAGAAAACGGCAACAAAAAAACAATGAATTTTCAGAGCAGACTTAGTTTTGTAACTTGGTCTGGAAAGTTACCGTCTATGTAATGTTCATTAAATGAGTTGATTTCACCCATAAAATGGGAATAATACTGACTTTGCAGGCCTGTTGTGATAATCAAATGAGGCATGGTAGTGCACTTAATCTAGTATAATGACTGGCTGGTGCTTCTTCTGTTCCAAAGCTAGTGCACAATTAAGAAACTTTATCTCTCAGCTCTTGATAGCTTCTCCAGCTCCCCCACTTCACCCTACCTCCCCAAAAGTGTTGCTGTTCAGGACACTGGCTGGTGCTTCTTCTGTTCCAAAGCTAGTGCACAATTAGAAACTTTATCTCTCAGCTTTTGATAGCTTCTCCAGCTCCCCCACTTCACCCTACCTCCCCAAAAGTGTTGCTGTTCAGGACAGTCTCCACTTCACAGTCAGGCCAGTTAGTGTTTTCTGCTTTGAGCTTTTATCTTCTCCATTTGGATTATTCTAAAATGGGAGCTCCTCAGCAGAGGTGAAAGCATCAGCCATGAACCAAGCTGCCGTATTTTAATTCTTCGGAATAATAAAGGTGCTGGTGATGTGGAGTTCAATGTTTCCAAGTAATAACTGAGGCTGCTTTGCCACTGGTGGTCTTCTTGGTGGTCTTGGGTTAGCCTTGTGTGAGACAGGCCTACTGCTATTGCTCAGTATGCCAACAGGAAAGAAACATGTACAGAATAGTGATGACATGCCAAGAACTCTGCCAGGTCTCTGTCTCAAAAAAACTCATCAAGAAATTCATGAATTCATTCATGCACTCATTCATTTATTCTTTGAAACTATTATAAGCCATCTTTTGGGACAAGTTGTGACAGTCCCAGCAAAGAAGTTACAAAACAGTATAAAAAGTATAGTAAACTATATAAAAATGATACAAAGAAAGGAATCCCTACTCCCTGGAGTTGGAAGAGAAAGCCTCCAGAAAAAAGTGACATCTGAAGTGAGGCTTGTAAGAGAAAAGGCTTTCAGAGGAACAGTAGTTCAGACCTGGGGACTAC
>NW_007731048.1:25688-26932 GCF_000696425.1 Galeopterus variegatus | reverse complement strand
AAAAAGTATAGTAAACTATATAAAAATGATACAAAGAAAGGAATCCCTACTCCCTGGAGTTGGAAGAGAAAGCCTCCAGAAAAAAGTGACATCCGAAGTGAGGCTTGTAAGAGAAAAGGCTTTCAGAGGAACAGTAGTTCAGACCTGGGGACTACATGTGAAGACAGAAGAGGCCTGACCTAGCATTGCTTATGAAAATGTCCATATGTTGATATTACAGAAGCTTAACATGCAAAAGGGAATTGTGAAAATAACAATTAAAAGGAGGGTTTTGTAGAAAATAAGAACACAGCCTTAGAATTTAATCTAAAGCTATTCTTTTTATCAAGAAAGAAAGGAGGAAATTCTCACCAGCTAGTGGCTGGGCTGCTATCACCTTTAATTCCATTGTATACTGAAATCATAGGCTTTCTTTTACATAAGGGTACAACCTAAAACCCATTTGAGAACCACGTTTTATCAACAGTGGAGTAGAGATTTTGTAATACACAGGGGATGCGGGTATAACTTGTGATAAGAAGGGAAAGGGAATTGAGGGAAAAATAGGAGAGAGAAATTTTATGAAAAGCTCTCTATTTGTGAGGAGTAGTGACAACTTAGATTTAAAAGAGGCACAGAATTTGTCTGGTAAACATTAAGGCACTCTCATTTTGCAGAGGTCATTTACTCTTCTCTCCAACAGGAAGTGATGTGAGATGAAATTCTGATTAATATAGTAGAGTTGACTTTTTTTCACCAGGAACCTGAGCTTGTGTGTTATAATCATTTTGCAAGGCTAGTGAAGAATTTTAAGCATGTATAATCATGATAAGATTTGAATTTCATAAATATTACCTTGATCACAATGCAGAAGATGAATTTGTGGGATATGAGGCTGGAGGCAGACAAATTAGTTAGAAGTCTGTTATAATATTCCTGGGGAGAGATAATGAGGGATTAGACTAAGAAGTCTCTTTGGGAATAGTAAGGAGATGATGAGATTATCTAATAAAAACCTATGGAAAATAGCAAACTTAATGGAGAAATTTCAGATGCATTCTATTTAAAGTTGGAATAAGTCACGGATACCTGCTACCACTGTTACTTTTCAATCTAGCACAGAGATTCCGGCTAGTTCAGTAATTCTAGAAAATTAAATTAAGTGTACATAGATTAAAAGGGATAAGATAGTATGTGATTATTCACAGTGGTATTATGAGATATATAAACATACACACATACAGACACACATGCACACACATGAA
>NW_007731048.1:16915-25172 GCF_000696425.1 Galeopterus variegatus | reverse complement strand
ATTATGGCAGAGACCATATTTCTATTTAGAGACTGTCTTCACACAGCTCTCTCCATTTTTTCACTTACACCTATGGGTGGCAAATCTCCCCACCTCCTTCATGAGCACCCTGCAACCAGACCCAGAGAGCTATATAAACTCTTATGGTTTTCCTATACTTTCTTCACGCTTAAGTAAAAACGTACTCTATTAAACTCTCCTGCTAGGACCCTGACAAATATAATTCCTTGTCAAGAGGATTAGTATTAGCCACCATGGAAATGTAATTCTTCTTGTCTGCCATTGGTTTAGTAACTATTCGCTCTCATATGACTCAGTTCTAGCCATTAAATGGACTGGAAGTCGTGCTGATTAGCTGCTGAAGAAAGGTTTATTCACTCATTAAGAAGAATCACAGGAAAACACGGTTTCTCTCTTTCCTTTGAACATTGTCCTATCTGAATGTGGAACCTGGGATTTCCAAATCAGCTTCCTATCAGCATGTGGACGTATTTGTTCAGCAGTTGAGAGACTGGAGTAGGAAAAGAAGAAAGTGAAGACCAGACTCTAGGGAACTTTGACACCGATAGGTGGTATGAAGGGGGGAGTCTTAGAAAAGAGAAATATCAGTCAAAGAGACAGGAGAAGACCCAGAAAAAAGAACAATTACAGAAATTAAGAAAGTAAGAGCTTCAAGAAAATGGGCATGGAAAATATTATGATTCTGTCCGAAGGGCTAGTAGGGTAGGGTCTGAGAAGAGATGGTATGAGCTGAAGCAGAAGCAGCTACAGTGGAGTGATGGTTGCAGGCCCAGCTACAAAGGACCAGAGATGAAAGAGGACTTTGTATACGTACACGGACCATAAGGAGAAACTGAGCACATTTTCAGAGAGTATGTAAGAGAATCAGGGGGTGAAAAGAAGAAAGGTCAAGTTGTCATTCTTTTTTTTTTTCTTTATAGAAGGTAATTCAGGGCGAGAGAAACCTGTGTGTAGAAAGTGAGAAATTAAAGCTGCAAAAGAAGAGAGAATGATTATTATGGAACTTTCATCCGTTTGAACAACTAGTCTATTTCTGAATAGCTGATTAATTTTAATGAAGCCTGCCTCACTATTTGAACATTATATCCATGGTCTGAAGTGGTGGGGTCTGGGTTCCTATTCATACATTCTCTTTCTCTCTCTCTCTCTCTCTCTCTCACACACACACACACACACACACACACACACACACACACACACACACACACACAGAGCAACCTCGGCTTTCTTAAAGCCTGTCACTTCCCTTTAGGACTCAGATGCTCCAGCCCAGCCTGATCACCATCAGGGCTGCCCATGGCCCTGGCTACTGCTTAAGCTGTAGGTAGGTAACTCTGTAGTAAGATAAGCACTGTGGGAAAAGCAGGAGTGTGGGTCTGAGCCAGGGCACTTGAGCAGGATGCTCTCCTTCTGATGTTGTTTCTGGCTCGGAGCCATTTCACTGTTACCTGGGATCTAGATGCTGCAGCAGGGTAGGGGGATTGAAGCTTGGAAGAGGCAGATTGGAACAGGAGTTTCTTTGAGTGGATCCTCAGAGGAAGGTCTAGAAAATGTTCTGTCAAAAAGAATGGTAACTATGTTTCCTTTTCTTTCTTCTTTTTCTCTTTTACTTTCTTTCTCCCCTCTTCCTATCTCTTCTTCTTTTAATTGCTAAAGCCTTTATTCTAGTTACAGATACTCAGAAAAGAACCTAAGCTTTCCTAATTTATTTTGCACTTCTTGGGATTCATTTCCTCTCCCACACTCTAACTGATTCCCTTCCTATTCAATATTAATGTGATTCCAATCCTGCTTCTCCTCCACTCTGCCTACTTTCTTTTTCAGCTTCAGTGATGAGTCCCTGGCACTTAGGTTAATTTTCTCTTTATTTTAATCATTTCTGCTTTCTCATCTTGACCTTTCCTTCATTTCTAATTGATACCCTCAGACTGCTGTGAGAAAATTAAGTCACCTCCATTCATTTCAGAGGACCACAGTGGTATTACTCGGTCACAAATTCTCCATCTCATTTTCTCCCATAACAGAGGCCCACAGAGATTAGTTAAAAGGAGCAATGAATGGTGACCTATTTGTCCATGGTGGTTAATAATTTAGCACACAGCAACAGCACATTTACCTCATTTCCTAAGAATATGAGGTGTTCCACAGAAATGATTTTTAAAGATAACAGGAACTCACTGCTTGTCAGGCTCCAATATTTGAAAGAAATAACCTTTCCTTTTTAAGTGGAACTTTTTTTTTTTTTTTTTTTCCTTTTTGTCTTTTTTTCGTGACCGGCAACGGATCGCAACCCTCAGTGTCGTGCCTGTACTGGACCGGGACCGGCAACGGGATCACAACCCTTGGTGTTGTGCCCGCACCTCGCTCAGCCAGTGAGCTTTTTGTCTTTTTTCGTGACCGGCAACGGATCGCAACCCTCAGTGTCGTGCCTGTACTGGACCGGGACCGGCAACGGGATCACAACCCTTGGTGTTGTGCCCGCACCTCGCTCAGCCAGTGAGCGGCCGGTCTGTATGTGGGACCCGAACCCATGGCGGGAGCGCCGCCGCGCTCCCAAGCGGCACACTGTAGCAGTGCGCCACCGGGCTGGCCCTTAAGTGGAACTCTTTATGAAGACTAATCATTGTGTGATGCACTTTCTAAACAGCAGCCTCAATGCATAATGCAACTGGAAAAGGGAGGCAGTGTGGTGAGCATTTTGGCTATCTGAAGTATTTTCTTAGCTCTTCCACACTCTCCAGGGACAAGCTGTGCAGCTTTAGGAAGTTACTTCACTTCTCTGAGACTAAGTGGTTTCATCTAAAAAATGACAGCTTTAACTTGAAGATGCATTTATAAGATCTCTTCTAGCTCTGCTATCCTGTGATTCAATTTTGACTTTTTTGCTTACATTGTTTATAGTTGTTGCAAACATCCATTATTATTATAGCGATACATTTATTCATAGCATTTATGGAATAAACAAAATTTTTCGATAAAGGAATAAATAAAATGCTATTCTTTGTAAAATATTTGTATCTATCTTGGTAAAATTTTCACCTTCTCATTCAGCATTTATTTACATCTTTTTTAAAATTTAATTTTATTGATTATGCATATTCACGGGGTACAAAGCTGACCTTTACCACTTGCATCCATGATGTGATGGTCAGATCAATAGTATCAGGTTGCCCATTACCACAGATAGTGACTATTTCCCATGCTTCTACCCAAGTAATACACAACCTCGCTTGCCCCCCGCCCCACACAACCCCTATGTATGCTTTCTACTATGTGCGAGTCCACTGCACCGCTGTGGTCTTTTGTTCCTTCCTTCTTTATCTCTTAGTTCCCACTTAAGAGTGAGGGCATGTGGTATTTTTCCCTCCATGCCTGGCTTATTTCATTTAACATAATTTTCTCCAAGTTCATCCATGTTGCTGCAAATGGCAGGATTTCATTCTTTTTTATGGAGAGTAGTATTCCATGGTGTGTATAGAGCACATTTTCCTTATCCAGACATCTGTCCATGGACATTTACGTTGCTTCTATATCTTTGCTACTGTAAATAGAGCTGTGATGAACATGGGAGTGCAGGTATCCCTTTGACAAGATGATTTCCATTCCTTTGGGTATATACCTAGAAGTGGGGTTGCTGGATCGTATGGTAGATCTATCTGTAGTTGTTTGAGAAACCTCCATACTCTTTTCCATAGTGGTGAAAACCTCCATGCTATTTTCCATAATGGCTGTACTAATTTACAGTCCCATCAACAGTGTAGGAGCGTTCCCTTCTCTCCACATCCTCACCAGTATTTGCTATTCTCCATCTTTTTGGTTACAGCCAGTCTAACTGGGGTGAGATGATATCTCAATGTAGTTTTAATTTGCATTTCCCTGATGATTGGTGATGTTGAGCATTTTTAAAAAGTGCCTACTGGCCATTTGCATTCCTTCAAAAAATGTCTATTAGCTCCTTTGCCCATTTTTTAATTGGATTATTTGTTTTTTACTGTATAGTTGCTTGATTTCCTTATATATTCTGGATATTAATCCCTTGTCAGATGTATAGTTTGCAAATATTTTCTCCCGTTCTGTAGGTTGTCTTTTTGCTCTGTTGATTGTTTCCTTTGCTGTGCAGAAGCTTTTTAGTTTGATATAATCCCATTTATTTATTTTCCTTTTGCTGCCTGTGCTTTGGGGGTCATATTCATAAAGTTTTTGCCCAGTCCTACTTCCTGAAGTGTTTCCCCTCTGTTTTCACTTAGTAATTTTATAGCTTCAGGTCTTATACTTAAGTCTTTAATCCATTTTGAATTGATTCTTGTATATGGTGAGAGGTACATGTCTAGTTTCATTCTTCTGCATATGGATATCCAATTTTCCCAGCACCATTTATTGAAGAGACAGTCTTTTCCCCAATGTATGTTTTTTTCACCTTTGTCAAATATCACTTGGCTGTAAGTCTGTGGGTTGATTTCTGGGTTCTCTATTATGTTCCAAAGGTCCAAGTGTCTATTTTTATGCCAGTATCATGCTGTTTTGGTTACTATAGCTTTTTGTATAATTTGAAGTCAGGTAGTGTTATACCTCCAGCTTTATTTTATTTTATTTTTTTGCTCAGGATTGCTTTGGATATTTGGGGTCTTTTGTTATTCCATGTGAATGTTAGGGTTGTTCTTTTTATTTCTGTAAAGAATATCATTGGAATTTTGATGGGGATTGCACTGAATATATAGATATGTTGAGTAGTATGAACATTTTCACAATGTTAATTCTTCCAATCCAAGAGCATGGAATATCTTTCCATCTTTTTATGTCATCATTGATTTATTTCAGCAATGATTTGTAGTTCTCATTGTAGAGATCCTTCACATCCTTAGTTAAATTGATTCCTAGGTATTTTATTTTTTTGTAAATGGGCTTAGTTTTTTATTTCTCTTTCTGTTAGTTTATTATTGGAGTATACAAATGCAACTGGTTTGGGGGCATTGATTTTGTATCCTGCAGCCTTACTAAAACTATTAATCAGCACTAAAAGTTTTTTGATAGAGTCTTTAGGCTTTTTTATATGTAAGATCATGTTATCTGCAGATAGGGACAGTTTGAGTTCATCTTTTCCTATCTGGATGCTCTTTATTTCTTTCTCTTGCATGATTGCTCTGGCTAGTACCTCCAGTACTATGTTAAATAGAAGTGGTGAGAGTGGTCATTCTTATCTTGTTCCTGTTCTTAAGAGGAAAGCCTTCAGTTTTCCCCCATTTAGGATGATATTGGCAGTGGGCTTGACATAGGTGGCTTTTTTGTGTTGAGATACTTTCTTTCTATGCCTAATTTACAGAGTCTTTAGCATGAAAGGATATTGAATTTTGTAGAATGCTTCTTCTGCATCTGTTGAGATAATCATATGGTTTTTGTCCTTGATTTTGTTGATGTGATGTATCACATTTACTGACTTGCATGTGTTGAACCATCCTTGCATCTCTGGAATGAATCTCGCTTGATCATGGTGTATAATTTTTTGATGTGTTGCTGTATTCTGACTACTAGTATTTTATTGAGGATTTTTGCATCTGTATTCATAAGAGATGTTGGTCTGTAGCTTTCTTTTTCTATTGTATCTTTGTCTAGTTTTGGCATAAGGAGATACTGGCCTCACAGAATGAATTTGGGAGAGTGGCCTCTGTTACAACTTTTTGGAATAGTTTGAAGAGAATTGGTATTAATTCCTCTTTAAAGGTTTGGTAGAATTTAGTAGTAAAGCCATCTGGTCTCGGGCTTTTCTTTGTTGGGAGACTGTTGATTACTGCTTCAATCTCATTGCTAGTTATTGGTCTGTTCATGTTTTCTATGTCTTCTTGGTTCAGTCTTGGTAGTTTGTATGTGTCCACAAATTTACCCATTTCCTCAAGGTTTTCATATTTGTTGGTGTACAGTTGTTTGCAATAGTCTTTAATGATTTTTTTTTATTTCTGTAGTATCAGTTTTAATATCTCCCTTTTCATTTCTGAGCTTTGTAATTTGGGTCTTCTCTTTTCACATTTTTTTGTTAATCTAGCTAATGGTTTGTTTTGCTTCTCTTCTCAAAAAACCAACTTTTTGTTTCATTGATCTTTTGTATCTTTTGTGGGACATCTATATCATTTAGTTCTTCTCTAATCTTAATTATTTTTTTCTGTCTACTAACTTTGGGATTGGATTGTTCTTGTTTTCTAGTTCTTTTAAGTGTAGGATTAGGTTGTTTACTTGAAGTCTTTCTATTTTTTTGATGTAAGCATCTATTGCTATAAACTTCCCTTTTAGTGTTGCTTTAGCCATATCTCACAGGTTTTCATATGATGTGTCTTTATTTTCATTGTTTTCTAGAAATTTTTTGATTTCCTGTTTAATTTCTTCGTGGACCCATAGTTCATTCAAGAGCCTGTTGTTCAATTTCCATGTATTTGTATGTTGTCCTGTGTTTCACTTGTTGTTAACTTCTAGTTTTAATCCATCATGGTCTGTAAAGATAGTTGAGATGATTTTGGTTTATTTTAAGTTATTGAGACTTAATTTTTGGCCTTACATTATCCTGGAGAATGTTCCATGTACTGATGAGCAGAATATATATTCTGTTGTTGTTGAATGAAATGTTCTGTAGATATCTGCCAGGTCCAATTGGTCTAAAGACTCACTTAAATCCATTTCTCTGTTGCTTTGTTGCCTAGATGGTGAGAAGAGGGTGTTCAGGTCTCCCACTATTATTGTATTGGGTCTTTCTTTTTCTTTAGGTCTAATAGTTTAAATAGTGTTTACTTCATATATCTGGGTATTCCAGTGTTGGGTGCATAAATATTTATGATTATTATGTCTTCCTGCTGGATAGATCCCTTTATCATTACATACTGGCCTTCTTTGTCTCTTTTTATGTTTTTTGTGGTTTAAAGTCTATTTTATCTGTACAAGAATAGCTTCACCTGCTCATTTTTGGTTTCCATTTGTGTGGTATATCTTTTTTCCATCCCTTCTCTATTAGTCTTTGTGCATCTTTACTGTTGACATAAGTCTCCTGAAGACAGTATATAGTAGGGACATGCTTTTTGATCCAATCCATCAGTCTGTGTCTTTTGAGTGGGGAGTTTAATTCATATACATTTAGGATTGTTACTGAGAGATATTGTCTTTTCCTTGGCATTTTGTAACTTTTTCTTAAGATCATTTGTTCTTTTCTTCTCCTTTGATTATTGGTCATCAATGTTTGTGTGGTTTTTTTTTTTTTTTGATTTGGTAGTTTCTTTTATCTTTCTCTTTTGCATTTGTGTTTTACTAGTGGGTTTTGTTCTTACTTGTGCATTCATAGTAGTGATTATTGTTTTTTGGATTCCAGCTGCAGGACTCCCCTGGGGATTTCTTGCAGAGCTGGTCGTGTGGTGATGAACTCTCACAACTGTTGTTTGTCTGGAAAATACACTATTTCTCCCTCATTTCTGAAAGTTATCCCTGCTGGGTACAGTATTTTTGGCTGGCAGTTTTTTTCTTTTCGTGTTTTGAATATGTCAACCCATTTTCTCTTCGCCTGTAGAGTTTCAGTTGAGAAGCCTTCTGTTCGTCTGATGGGGGCTCCCTTATAAGTGACTTGATACTTTTCTCTTGCTGCTTTTAAGATTCTTTCTTTGTCTTTGAGCTTTGCCATATGGACTGTAATGTGTCTTGGTGAGGGTCTTTTGGGATTGAATCTGCTTGGGGATCTTTGAGCTTCCTGGATCTGAAGGTCTATGTCTCTCCCTATACCTGGGAAGTTTTCCTTTATTATTTCATTGAAAACATTTTCAATGCCTTTACCTTTCTCCTGCCCTTCAGTAACACCCATAATTTAGATGTTTGTGTGCTTAAGGTTGTCTTCTAGCTGTCCTAGACATTCTTCATTTTTTAAAATTCGTTTTTCCTTTTTTTTTGTTTTTGTCTGCCTTGGTTATTTCATAAAGACCGTTTTCAAGAAATTCTTTCTTCCACTTGTTCTAATCTGTTGCTTAAGCTCTCAGTTGTGTTTTTTATTTCATTGAATGCTTCTTTCAGTTCCAGGAGTTCTGCTAAATTCTTTTTTAAGGTATTAATTTCTTTGTAAATTTCTTTCTTCATATCCTGGATATTTTTTCTGATTTCATTGTGTTGTCTTATGGAGTCCTCTCTTATCTCATTGAGTTTCCTGTAATGAATTCCTTTGGTGGTGTCATCTTTTCTGATTTTTTTTTTTTTTTTTTTTTTTTTTTTTTTTTTT
>NW_007731048.1:13004-16759 GCF_000696425.1 Galeopterus variegatus | reverse complement strand
TTGGGGGGTTTTTTTTTTTTTTTTTTTTTTTTTTTTTTTTTTTTTTTTTTGTATTTCTAGTATCTCTACATTGGTTTCTGGACATCTGGCAGATCAGTTGCTTCTTCTATTCTTCTGGAATGGACTTTGAGGAGAAAGAATTCTTCCTGTTTTTTCATATTCCTCCATTGACTCTCCTTGTACTGATGAAGTCAAATATGTGGGGGACCAACTGCACGGTGGTCGGGGATGTTTTTAAGGCAGTAAGCCATCCTTGCAATAGAAGTAGCTCTGATGGTAGATATTGTGGACCACCTCTGTGAAAGCTGTGAGAAGCCTCGTGGTGGTAGCATGGGGTCTTATCTGGCATGCTGGCTGCTGTGGGGGCTGGGTGGTGGGATGGCCAGGCCTCCTACTTGCCTTGCTGGGGCCTCTCCTGTCTGCAGTGTGGCATGGGGTCTTGCCTGGCCTGTGGGCTGCTTGGGGGGCTGGGCAGCCCAGGTCTCCTGCCTGCCTGGCTGGGGCCTCTCCCATTCGCAGTGATAAGATGTCTGGTCTTGCCTGGCGCATGGGATGCTCAGGGGGCTGGGCAGTGGGTTGTCCAGGACTCCTGCCTGTTGGGTTCTATTTACATCTTTATATTACACTTAGCTCATTTTAAATAGCCTTTTCTTCTCTTTTCTGATTTGAAGTTTTTAACCTGCTATCGGTTGGGAAGTCAAAGTAACTATACTTGCTAAAAGTGTGCATAAAGTTTCAATGAGTTCTGGATAACAAACTGACTTACTGTGTTATAAGTAATATGTTCTTGTATGTCCACTTGGTACCATTTTTCCAATTTATTTGTTCTGAAAATATTTCAGATAAGTGAAGTTGCCACGTAAGTACATTATTGTACTAAAATATTGTAACATTTCTACACATAAGCATATTAAAACAACCTGACTGGTTTTTTGTTTGTTTATTTCATTTTAAATACTAAATGCTAGAAAATAATTCCAAAAAATATACAGAGTCAAAGAATCTGTATTATATATATAGAAAATGAACACATAACCACACAGTATCATGTCAGTTAATTAGAAATTCAAACCCCTTATGGCAGAGTGAGAAGAACATGGGCTTAGGAATCCAGCAAGATTATATTGAATCACAGACATATGTTTACAAAGGGGATTTATCCTGGGCAATTACTGGAGGATTCTGGATTCCAAGCCTCACCTGTGAGATGGAATAAGAGCACCCATCTCTCAGGGTTGGTAAGTGGATAAATTAATTACCTCATTTACTGACTCATAAAAGTCTATCAGTGAAATAAGAGCTGCTGAGTTCCCCTGGGATCAGGTTTCATTCCACTCCCCTGGTTCTCAAACCACTCCCTTAGGACTCAAGCTCTGCTATGGTGGCCTGTACCACCTATTTCCATCACTAGGACATGGAGATTGAGACTCCAGGGGGTAGATTTATGCAAAGCCAGTGTCTGAGCATGCTCGGTAAAAGGAATTTATAGAGGCTTATATTACTGCAGTGACTCAGCATGCTCAGTGGAAGGGAGTTTATGCTTTAAATGACCTTCCACTAGAGGCACTAAAGAGCACAGAATAATCTTGAATATATTCTGTGCATGTGATAGAATTTGACTAAAGAAAATGCTGTAAAAGGAGAACAACTAAGCATGTGCAAGACTATGTTGCATAATTGTGAACCACCCCCTTAGTTGGATATTCATTAGACAGCATGAATATGTATTAAATAGCAAAGCTATAAAAGTTGAATCCTGGCAACTTTTTATAAAAGTTGAATCCTAGCAGTAGGCCGGATTGTTGCCCATTTCTCCTGCGGCCAACCCACACTTCATTGGCAAGGTGTGTTTGCTTTACTTTTGTGTTAAACTCACTTCTGATGGGCTGTTGCTTACTCTCTTTGGGGCCAGCCTGCACTTTGTGAATGTGTACTTCTTACTTTTGTATTAAACTTGGTGTGGGCCCTGCTCAGTCTCTGGAGCTAGGCCACTCTTTCTCTGTGAAACTTGTATCTCTTATTTTACATTAAACCTGTTCTCACTTTCTACTGTGACTCTGCTCTTGAATTCTTTCCTGTGACAGAGGCAAGAGCCTGGTAAGAGGACGGGGTGGGTTGAGGTTGGCTATTGGGCCTCCCCAGACACTCTCCTCCAATGTCATCATGAATATATTAGTTTCTGCTCACTTTTACTTACTATCTACCAAAGACATTTTGATTACCTTGAAATTGCTTGCAGAAAGCAGTTTAAAATACTTCGAGGGTCATAAGAAGTTTATGAACATGTTATCAATAATGGGAAATCCACCTAATGCAGAGTTGAAAGTGAGAAGTTATCTAGCCAATTTGAATGTAATCAAATCATCCAAAAATGTAAACAAACTCATAAGCCAATGTTACCTTATCCATCAAGAAAACAGTGCTGGTTCCAACTCTTAGCTATTGTAAATAGGAATGTGATAAACGTGGGAGTAGCCTTTGACATGATGATTTCCATTCCTTTGGTTAAATACTCAGCAGTGGGAACAACATAAATGTCCATTAACAGGTGACTGGATAAGGAAAATGTGATGTATATACACAATGGAGTACTGCTCAGACATAAAAAGGAATGAAATTCTGCCATTCATGGCAACATGGATGAACTTAGAGAAAATTATGTTAAGTGAAATAAGCCAGGCACAGCAAGAGAATACTGCATGTCCTCATTCATAAGTGGAAGCTAAAAAACAAAAACAAAAAACCTTAAAAAGAAAAAAGCGAAGTACAAAAGATACAATAATCACATTAATTTCTTGAACTTTCAAGAGGAGAGAATGGAACTGAGGCCACCAGAGGAGGGAAAGGGGGAGGGGGAGGGGGATTAGTGAGAAATTGGTAAAGGGCCACAAAAAATGAATACATTGTGTAATGGTAAATATAGTAATCATCCTGATTTGAACATCACATGTTGTACACAGGTATTGATATTCAGCACTGTACCCCCAAATATGTACAATCAATTACATTCAATAATAGAAAAAAAAAAAAAACATTTCTTTGTTGACACTCAGGGTGTCTCCATTTGATCCTGATATTCTTGATCCTATTGTATTAAGAATGTAAATTGAGACTTTCTAAATATCACTTTATTTCAAATGTTGTGTTGTGTTTGGAGATGTAAATGTGCATTTTTCTCAAGTAGATATTCGCCAGAAATAATGCTGATGGTTGAAAAATAAGTTCTACAATTAGAAAATGAAACTGCTTTCTCCTGAGAAAATGTGAGCAATAAATAAATAAATAAATAGATAGATAGATGAAAGAAAGAAAGAAAGAAAGAAAGAAAGAAAGAAAGAAAGAAAGAAAGAAAGAAAGAAAGAAAGAAAGAAAGAAAGAAAGAAAGAAAGCACTGCTGTATTGTGGGATGAACTCAGATGTGGAATAGACTTGGATTTGAATCCCAGCCAGACAACCCTTACTGGTTGTGTGATTTGGGGCAAGTCACTTGATCATTTCATGTCTTACTTTCCTCATTTATAAAATAGAGGTATTAATATTTTGTATTTACTTCATCAGCTTATTGTAAGGGAGGAATCAGATTAACTAAGTCACAGGTTTCATAAACTAAAAAGTGCTCTAAAAATGTGGCACATTGTTAATGCCGCAATTACCAGTGTATCAATCAACCAGTGTTTTTCCTGAATATTTTGTCTTAATAGTAATATTTTGCCCTACTTTTACTTTTCTTTAATAGTCTGATTAGCTTACAAGAG
>NW_007731048.1:4467-12067 GCF_000696425.1 Galeopterus variegatus | reverse complement strand
CAATTACCAGTGTATCAATCAACCAGTGTTTTTCCTGAATACTTTGTGTTAATAGTAATATTTTGCCCTACTTTTACTTTTCTTTAATAGTCTGATTAGCTTACAAGAGCATTCACATATTTTATTTTTATTTGAATTCTCTGTCATATATGTCTAGTTCTATATTAAACAGACTGCATGATTCAAAATAATACAGGATACAGATTGTCTTCATAGAACTTAAGACGTAGATGGGAAAACAAAATAAATTTGAAACAGAAAACAAGTTAGCTTCACAGTTTGAATTTGCAGTCTTCATCCTTGCTTCACACAAAGAAAAAAGCTCTGATTTGGGTGAAGGACTGCAGGGAACCCTGAATGATGCACAACCGGGTTTTCTAACAGGCACCAACTCCAGAGGAGGGGGCCAGGAAGAGTTTAAAGTTTTCTTTCTCTTTGTGATTCATTCTTCCCTCTTGTTCTCTGTGGACAATATAGTATGCCTAGACATCACAGAGAACATTCTCCTTAGGTATTTTCCAACTTCTTTAAAGCCAGAGGTCTTCAGTTGAGGCCAAGAGAAAAGGGCACACACAGTGAATGGTTTAAGTCAGCTCTGCTCTTAGGGTGCAGTTCAGCATAGTGGTTAAAAAACCATAGCCCTAGAACTGGAAAGGCCTATACTTTACCAGCCATAAGTGAAATCTTGAGTAAATGTCTTAACAGCTCTTAGCTTTGGTTTTCTAAATGAGGACAATGTTATGTGTATATCTCACAGGGAGACATGTGCTAGGTCAATTGAGTTGGCCTCTATGCTAGATCTTAAGCTATAAAATCTTAGATTCTCAGAGCTCCATGTACTGTAGAGTCTAGTTGCAATGAATAAGTTTGTGCATACATCATTTCTTATTTTTTCCAGACAATTTTTGGATATACCCGATAATAGATTGTTACTATTTTTGCTTTAATTTAGATAACTGATTATCTTTTCACGAAATTGAAAATATTAAATTTTTACCTCTAGAAGTTTTTTTTTTTTAATATATCTTACATTTCTTTCTTCATTAATTTCATGTTGTCTTCTACATTGTTAAGCTTGTGGACCATATCTAGAATTGCTGTTTCAATGTTCTTTTCTGCTAATCCCCTTGCCTATACCTTTTGGGTACCTTTTTGTATTGATTGACTATTTTTCCTGTTTTTGGTACTGATATTCTGCTTTTTTGCCTGCCTTATAATTTTTTCCTGGATAGCACAAAGTTTAAATTTAACATTGTTGGGTGATAGGTTTTGTTGTATTCCTTTAAATAGTATTTGACTTGTTCTGGAATACAGTTACTTGGGAACAGTTCTAGATTTGCTTTTAAGTTCTGTTAGAGAAGCTCCAGTGCAACTTTTTTTTTTAATACACAGAATATCATCTGAACAATAGCTGAAATTTTCCAGAATCTAACACAGTGCCTGACATATAAGAGATGATTAGAAAATATTGGCTAAACTGGAAAATAATAAAACCTAGAGCTCTGCAGAAATCTCTATGCAAGATCTCAAGAATCTGTGAGTTGCAATGCCTGATAAGGGAGTGCTCTTGAGCTGTGATTGGAATAGCTTGCCTGCATGGCAAATGGAGATTCCCCCTTCCTCATTCTATGAAAGTTTGGTCTCTGTTCCCATAATGTCATCAGTGCTAGAGAGACCTTACCTTTCTTTACTGTTCATAGCTTCATAGCATGATCGTTTTGAGTGATGGGGCTTTGACTTATTCATCTCGCCTAGCATCATATACATAATATGGTTTTAGTGCTTGGGAGTCTTCAATTCTCCTTCTTGATTTTTCTTTATTTGAGAGTTAAAGCACATGGGGCTTGGTGCTCTATATTTGGGTTGCGGGCCTGGAGTCTCTTCTCATCTGCCACTATCTTTTTCCAGCAGGCAAATACCATATTTTCACCCACATCTATCCCGGTATTATTCTTCACGAAGAGATTTGTAAGAGCACAAGTTTAGGAGTCTGTAAGGGACAGACACAGAGCCCCACTCTGTACCTTTGCACCACTGCTTGCATTTACAACTTTTGCCATCAGATTTTTATGTGCCCTGGAAAATCAGATTGGATGACAGCTCCTAGAGAACACCTTTGTCTTTCATTTTAGTTTCATTTCCTGGTGTCATGGCAGAGGAGTACATGTTCCCTTTGCTGTTGGCAGGTGTCATTATCCACTTCAACTGTGTTTTCCTTGTAATTTAGTTCTTCAGTTCTTCTTGCAGTAAATGCCACTCATAGTTTCTTATAGCTCCCATTGGTCTAAAATGTATAAAATGTAAGCCTGACTCCTGATCGGCTGATTGATCTGTGGATATTGCAAGCAGCCGATCAACAGGACCACACCATGGAACTGAGGGCAAACCTTGGGAATAACCTTAGACAAGTCCATTAACCTGTTTGGCCTTAGCTGCTTTATCGCTAAAATGCACATTTTAACCTATATTGTTCCATCAACTGTGACATTTTAGGATTTTAGCTCTGTTAATGTTTCTATTAATGGTTAGATTCTGCATTTCTTGGTGAATTGTTTGGAGATTTTTAAATTATTTTCCTAGGCTATTAATTACCATTTAGTGTTTCTGTTTATGTATTGGCATTTTAAATGTCGATGCATTGTTGTGAGCCCACGTAATCCACTTTCAGATGGTGTTGCAATAACGAAAACCTCGTCTAGAAGTAACTTGAATACTTTCTTGAAATCTTCAAGACTAAAAGATTCTCCAGATAGTTCACAGCAATATTTTTAACATCTTCTGTTCCCTCTTTAATTCTCTATCTTCATAAACTTTCTGAAGACTTTCTCTGCCAAATGCAGAAGACATTCTAATTCCTCATCGTCTCTTTTCCTCCCATCATTTACTCTTACTTTATGTTTTACAGGCATTCTTTCTTCCTTTCTCAGCCCCCTGGGAAGTACCAGTACATTTGTCTCCTGTTCTTAGTATTTTCTTATTCTTGTCCTCATCCTCTGTTCTTATCCAGTTCTTGGGAAAAGGGTAAAAGTCAGGGAGGCAGACAGTCAGTGTTTACTTCTTTTTGTCGTATTCATCTCTAAGTGATGAGTTTTTGCAAAAGGTATGAAAAAGCAGGTAAAATAATTCAAGGAAATCATGGTGAGAAATATGAGAAACAGTTCCTCACCTATAGTGTGGGAAAGACTCAGAGGAAACAAAAGAACAAACTTTCCAGTAACAATCCCTTTTCTCATGTTGTGTTTATTAAAATAGGGGGTCACAAATCCATGGAATATCAAGCTGAGTGCACTGCCCATTTTTAGCTGTCCTCCCAAATACCAGAAAATTGTGAAACCTTCTTGGACTAGTTCTAAAATACTGGAATATTTAAGTGCCCACTTTGGGCAGTAATTGCCCCAAAATGCCCATTCTAAGGCAAGTTACTTATGAGATAAAAAACTCTAGACAGGTAATCTAATATTTCATTTCTTTTAAATTGCAACTTTCTTGAGAGGGTTTTGAATTTATCAGTTTCTGATCAAGTTCGTTTTTATTCAGCCTAGGTGTTCACAAATGAGTGTAAATTACTAAAATATCTGGAATGGTCTCCCAACCATTTATCCCTTTAAATAGAAGGCATCTTGTATCATTTAGGAACCATTTGGCTACTAACATTAAATAATGAAGGGTATTTCTATGTGAAAAAGGTCTCAAGGGAAGCAGCTGATTGCACCGTTTTGGTGGCTTATAACATCACAGCTGGCATCTCTGTGATTTATCTGGCCATCCAGGTATTTCTATGTGAAAAAGGTCTCAAGGGAAGCAGCTGATTGCACCGTTTTGGTGGCTTATGACATCACAGCTGGCATCTCTGTGATTTATCTGGCCATCCATTAATGTTTTCATACCATGACTACCAGATGACTGCTGTAGCCTTAGCTTTATGTCTGCATACAAGCAGAAAGAAGGAGAAAGGGGAAAAGGTTACACCAGAAATTTTGTCCTCTTTTATTAGGAAAGCATAAGTAAAAGCTTTTCCCAAACAATTCTGATCTGCTCTCTGCCCACCACACACATGCCATTGGTTAGAACTGGGTCCTGTGGTCATCCCTCACCATGGTGGCTGCCAGGAAAGAAGAGAAGAGGAGTGGTCCATGAGCCACTGCCTGGGGCTGGGAATGCTGCTGCTCTGAAGTGACTGGGGTATTTCCCTCAAGGAGTGGGCAAGAGCTCTGATGAAGCCAACCCCTACTTGTTGTGCTACACCTCTTAATCAAGTAGAGAATCACCTTTTAAAGAAGTTTACTTGAAAAGCAAAGAGATAGTAAGCTTTCACAGAGGTTTACTAGTAAGTGTTGATCAGTCTTCCAAGTAAGAAAACTTGGGAGGCACCGATAGCATATTCATTCATAATGTTCACCAACATCTTGATAAAAATTGGTATGTCTATTTACCTGTTGGAGCATTAGGAAAAACCTGGGAAACACTGAACCAAGAACATGTCTGCAAAGATGTAGTCTGAACCCCAAAAGGCAGGCCTATGTGAAGAAGTAATTTTGGGGACCTAAGGCTGCAGTGTAGGTGGGTGAAATTTGGAGAGAATGGTTATTGAGTCCCAGCAATGTGACTCCTATCCTTTCTATGTGGTTTCCTCCTGCTAATAAAGGAGCAACTTATTGCTGTATGAATGACTTTAGTACTCATATAGCTGTGAATTTGTAACAGAAATAACTAGAAACAATCCAAGAAATGTGGGCTTTAACCAAGGGATGCCAAAAGCCAGTGGGAATAACACAAGATCAGGAGCCTAACCAAGCAGAAAGCAACAATCTTTATTATAAAGCAAGGAGCAACCACAAATTGAAAGGCATGAGCTGTATCAACCAGTTATAGATACAGGAGGAAAAGAAGCTGCACAGAAGGATGCCATGTGGAAAATGTTCTGTGAGCTTCTTAAGGAAACACAGAGCAGAGAGCATGGTGCAGAACTAACATCCCACGGGCTAATTCTTGCTGTCAGGTTACAATGCCTTGATTTGCAGTGATTGTCAGAAACATGAGAGTTGCTGGAGTTCATCCCCTCCCCCACAACTCAGATATTGTCTATCCTAGTAATTTCATTGACAGCAAATACAGCAACTGCTGCTATGCACCGAGTCTACTGCCCTGGAAGAAAGCTCTGCTACCCAGCCGCTGAGGGTCTGAGGCTTTGCCATTTAATATAGTGACTATCAGTTCTCCTTTGCTGTTTCTCTCTTCTGTAATAGAATATGCTCAAGTATAAGCAAGCATAGAGAATCTGGGAAGGGGGTACTAAGGAGAACATTGAATAACCTCATACTTTTGCATGTGGCCAGTGTTATAGTCATGAAGAAAAGCAGGATAGATTGGGTAAACATTTTATTTCAGTGTCAAGAACAAAACAAAAACTCTAGATACTGGACTGGTAAATAGCTGTGCATTCCTAGAGAAATGATAGCTAAAAACAAACACCCCCAAACATAATCATCATTTTATAAGTCACTCTGGGTATTGGTTTAAATGACTCTGTTGTGTCTGGCTATAGTCCAACCGAGTCTCAATAACATGTGGACGCCATGGTGCAGTGTTGTAGGAGGATGGAAGGCTAGCTCTCTTTGGGCACTGTTCTATAAAGAAGTGGCTTTCTGATTTGATAAAAGAGTTCTCCTTTCAGTTGAAATGTTATTAAAAACTTGAATATATAAAATAAACAGAAGCACAGGTTTTTAAAACTTTTTCTTTTAAAATAATTATAGGCCCATAGGAATTTGCAAAAATAGTACACATAGGTCTCACACACCCTGTAGCTAGCTTCCCTCAAAGGTAATGTCTTACATAAAACTGTAGTATAACAATAAATGTCAAGACCAAGAATTGGCATCAGTACAATCTGTAGACCTTTTTCATTATTACATTTTAGTGAAACTTTATAAATACTGGCTTGTGTAAAAAAAAATCTCAAATATTATTGAAAAGATAATTGCTATGTGTATTACATTCTGGTTGCTTAGTTTTTAAATGTTTTGCCGTCTGCTATAATGCCTTCATCCTACCCCTTGGTTAATTGATTGAGAGAAAATATGCTCTTGGAACAAGGTTCTTCATTTATAATAAGGATATAAATACACATTTCAAACAATTATATTGATAATTTTGTGTTTTTCAGCTGACATCTTGTATAATCTGATTAGATAGCCATTTTTTAAAAAAAGATTGAAGTCTGACAGCTTGTCTATAATTATAAAATATCTCAATCCTCTCCTTTTCATGTTCCCCATGGGGGCATGCATCATTGGTATTATCTTCAAGCAGCCAGTACCTTTCCCAGAGCCGCAGAGGACAGCTGTTAGGAGCGCTGCTGTGCATGGTGCGCTGCGTGGCATGCTCAGTGAAGAATCAGAGTGGTCTCTACAAACAATTTGCTCCACACTTCCAGCTTCCTCTCGTTAAGAGTACCTGGAGAGGTATTTTTATCTTGGGCTTTTACGAAACATTAAAAGAACTTGTTAACATGAGTTAATCCTTTACACTTTGGCGTATGCTGAGTAGTGTTTACATAAAGTCAACTTAAGAATGAATATATTTGCAAGTGACAGGAACCACACAGAAAGCTTTGTTGTTACAGAGAGAGGCCTAAAAATGCCATAATAAACATTTCTTAGTGGTTCCCTGTGTGCCATACATAATCATATTTAGTCTTCCTAACCTTTCATTTTGCAAATGAGAAAATTGAGGCTTTAAGAAATTAAGTTGTCCTATATCCCAAGGATTCAAGATTTGAACTTCAGTTGAATAGTAAATCAGTGCTTTTAATTGCTATATAATGAATCCTCAAAGGACACTGAGGAAGCCCTTCTTCTGGAAGGGCTAAAGAGTCTCCCAAAGACCTACACAGGGTCCTGCTAATCAGGGGATGTCTGGGTGCCAGTGCAGTCATACTAATCACAGAAGTTCTCAAGCTTTCTTTTTGCAACAACTGTCCAAAAGTCAGACTTATTTAAGAGTCTTCTTCCCCAACTATAAAAAAGTCACCTATAGCTCTTATTCTATTCCTAAATGCTGTTGCACATAACAACAGCAAACAGGGATTTTAGAAAATATAATTTCTTTCATGTTTCCTTCAAACTGGAATACCCCATGTTAATACCATCTACCTAGGAATGCTTATTTTTTTGGTTTTGTGAAACTTATCATCTCCCTAGTTAAGGAATTATAGGCATTAACTAGGATGAAAGAAAGGCATATCCCCTGTAGTGGACTGAATTATGCTCCCCCAAGACTCACTGAAGCTTGAATTGTGTCCCCCAAGCTTTATGTATTAGAAACTTGGCCCCCATTGTGACTGTGAAGAGGGTGAGAAATCCTATTATGGTAATTGAAAGGTGGGGCCTTGAAGAGGTGATTGGATTGTAGGACCATGCAGTAGTGAATGGAATAAAAATGGTGGTGGTCAGGGGGCATTGTTCTTAGGGCTTTAACAGGACAGTGCTTGAGGAACTGTCTCTCTCTGCTCTCTCTCTTCTACCTTCTTGCAATATTAGACCCCTGGGTCACTGTTGCCACCACCAGATGGATTTTGGACTTCCCAGCCTCAGAAACT
>NW_007731048.1:998-3530 GCF_000696425.1 Galeopterus variegatus | reverse complement strand
AAAAACTATCTTTCTATTTTAAATATGAGGCTAGGACTTTGACCCTGTGATTGTTCTCTATATCCAGGATGCCAGATCCATTGTCCTTGCCACTCCAGAACAATCAAGTTGATGATAGAGATGTCCAAATCCCCGTCCACATATGGTCAGACAAGCCAGGTAAGCAGAAGGACATGCTGAGCTACGAAGTACATCGGTTGCAGGCAAAATGCAAGCCCAGAAAAAGTGGATTATGTCTGAGCTTTAAGATACTGTGGTGTCCAATTTATTCATTATACATTTGCAAGGCAAAGATACAACGATGTGTAAATGTAAAGAAAAGAAGGAATAAAAGCAACATTTGAAACTCCACAAGCTCCAGATCATTTGCATCACAATTATTTCCATTCTCTGTCTCTCCCCCTGAGCAGACATTTTCATCATCAGGCACCAGGCCAGTGCAGTCAGGATCTTCATCAGTCCAGGAAATACATAGTGAGCCATTCGCACCATCTGCCTCCCAGGTGTTAGCCATTAGAAGGCCGATAGGAACCCAGGAAAGTGTGTTGGGATGCCATTTGGAAAAGAGCTGTGTCCTGCACTGGGAAAGAGACTGGGAGCATACTGAGCATGAAGAAGAGAAAGGTTTCATAAAAAGAGCACAAAGGAAGCAAAGATATATGTTAAAGCTCCGACGAATGAGAAGAAATTTTTCTAACATCTCTCAACCAATTCAATATGATTCTTGCTTATAGAAATCATAAAATATTTAATATTTCTCAGGTATTCTGTAGTGGTTGATCTTATATTATTTGTGTGTATAAATATCTTCTTGTGATAGTATTTGTTCACCCTTCTTTTTTGGGAGGGTGAACACAGAAGAAGAAATTTCTGTGTTAGAAGGATCCTAATCCTGACCTCATCTCAGGCTATAATAGAAAAAACCTTCACTGTAGTTACTCTCCTGAAATAATTATGACCTTTATTTGGACACTGATTGGTGTCACATGCTTCTACACAGTTGGTGTTAGAAGTGCTGGCAGCCTTGGTCTCTAAGATGCATCTATCTTATTTGCCTCACAACGAGACCTCTTCCCTCTCAGTTAAAAATGCATAATACAGACCACTGAGACGTTTTCAGGCAAGGTGGGCCTACGACGGAATTGCACCTGATGACACAGAAGGGGTCGCTGTATTGTGTTTGTATACCGCTCAAGTATCTCTATAAATGGTGCAGGTAGGAGTCAGTGACACTTTTCTCTTCAGCTTTGGAAGAAGACGAAAGTGTGTGGTTGGTAAAATTTTCCCTTAGCATGTCTCATCTTTTTAAAATGCTGCTTCTGCTTTTAATGGGGTTCCTGGTTCCCTCCTCTCCCTATCCCCTACCTGCCTCTTTCCTCCCACACAAGCTGTTTATCTGTTGGTTTATTCCAACAAAATTTTACTTGGGGCTTGGGTGAGATCACAGGGACTCAGGCTGAGTTTCCTGGAGTTGAATAATGCATGTCCTCTTTTAAAGAATTAAAAAACCCCAAACACTCCTGAATCTTGAGTATTATCTTAAATGACTTTTTATTATTATGTTACTTAAGTATTATGAACATAAATCTAGGTTTAAGCTCCATCTGCTTATAATTGTTATATAAGAATACAACCCAAACAAATTTACCTACTAAATACAATGAAAACTATAAAACCCAAAGAAATTAAATTCACATTAATTTAATGTGATGGATAAAACTGTTTTGATAAAATTAAATTGACTTTCACATTGTGAATGTTTTATTCACTGCTATGGCTTACGTCCTTTTGAGTTTGGAATGCATGTAACTATTATAAACTCTGTAGTGACTATGTAGGTGTACAGTGGGGGGTGTAGGACAATTGTCATTTTGATATTAGGACATGCCAGCATCAGGGTAGTCAGATAGACTTGCCAGTACATTAAAAGGATCCCGATGAGCCTGCTGTATTTAAATCTCATCTTTTTTAATTTTGTAAAATGGTACTGGAATTTTAAAAAACTTCCATTCAAAGCAACAACTCTAGTGGTGGTTACCTATAATACTTTTCCCACCTTACATTATTATTATTAGTATTAAAAAATTGTTATTGAGAATTTATATACACTAGTTTGAGTTTCTTTTGTACCTAAAAGTAAAACTCTTCATGTATTTGATTATTGAAACAGAACGTAGCAAATACCAAATCTAAGACTTGTTAGAAACATCTGCATTTTTTTTGCAACTCTATAAACTGTACGTAGTTTGAGTTTCTTTTGTACCTAAAAGTAAAACTCTTCATGTATTTGATTATTGAAACAGAATGTAGCAAATACCAAATCTAAGACTTGTTAGAAACATCTGCATTTTTTTTGCAACTCTATAAACTGTACGTACTGCATAATTTATTCCAACTTTTTTTCTTTTAAACTTTCAACAATATTATGTATGAGTCTTCCCAACATCTCTGCTGATAGGTGAATACATTTTAGTTTATTTCAATATTGCTTTTCATATATTAATTCAGACATTTTTACTATATCAGGAAAAA
>NW_007731048.1:0-345 GCF_000696425.1 Galeopterus variegatus | reverse complement strand
GCTCCGATGTTGCCTTCATAGTATCTATTAGCTAGTCCTCTGAGGCAAGTACCTTTATTTATAATAATGGATATAAATATATGTTTCGAATCATTTTACTCATAATTTTTGTTTCTGGGCTGACATCTTGTGCAATTTGATCAGATTACTTTTTTAAAACAAAATTTTGTTTATGGCTGACAGTTTTCCCAGAATTAGGAAGTGTGTCAGTCCTCTCCTTTTACTGTTTTATACCAGTGCATGCATCATTCGTATTATCTTCAACTCAGTTTCTATGAAGGAATCCTTTTTAGTCAAATTTTTTGAGTATTTAAATAAAACTAGCTATTTACACAGCAAAAATAT
>NW_007731047.1:162872-172057 GCF_000696425.1 Galeopterus variegatus | reverse complement strand
GGGACACAATAACTAACTACATTGTATATTGACAAAATAAAAATAAAAAATAAAAATAAAATAAAAAAAAATAGAAATGGAAAGACATTCACTGTTCATGGATTGGAAGAATTAATATTGCAAAAATGACCATACTAACCAAAGTAATCTACAGATTCAAAGCAATCCCTGTCAAAATACCAATGACATTCTTCAAAGAAATAGAAAAAAAAATTTTTAATTCATATGGAACCAAAGAAGACCCCAAATAACCAAAGCAATCCTGAGCAAAAAGAACAAAGCTGGAAGCATCATGCTACCTGACTTCAAAAATACATAAAACTAAATTAACCAGAACAGTATGGTACTGACATGAAAACAGACACACAAACGAATGGAGCAGTATAAAGAACTCACTAACAAAGCCACATCTTTACAGCCAACTGATTTTTCATAAAGGTGCCAAGAGTATTCACTGGAGAGAGGACAGCCTGTTCAATAAATGTTGCTAGGAAAACTGGATAGCCATATGCAATTGAAGAAATTAGACTCCTATCTCTCACCACACACAAAAATCAACTCAAAGTGGATTAAAGACTTATCTGTAAGACACACAACCATGAAACTAGCAGCAGAAAACATAGAAGAAATACTTCAGGACATCAGTCTGGACAAAGAGTATATGAAGAGGATCTCAAAAGCACAGGCGACAAAAGCAAAAATAGAAATATGGGATTATATCAAACTTAAAAGTCTCTGTACAGCAAAGGAAACAATCAATAGAGTGAAGGAAGACAACCTGCAGAATGGGAGAAAATATTGCCAAACTATGCATCTGCCACAGGATTAATATTCAGAATACATAAGCAACTCAAACTCAATAGCAAGAAAACAAATTATCTGATTTAAAGAATGGGCAAATGAGCTGAATAGAGTTTTCTCAAAAGAAGGCATATAAATGTGCCAACAGGTGTGTGAAGAAAAATTCAACACCATTAATCATCAGGGAAAGGCAAATCAAATCTACAATGAGATATCATCTCATTCTAGTTAGAATGGCTATTATCAAAAAGACAGAAAATAACAAATGCTACAGAGGATGTGGAGAACTCTTTTACACTGTTGGTGGGAATGTAAATTAGTACAACCAGTATGGAAAACATCTAGAGTTTCCTCAAAAAACTATAAACAGAACTACCGTATGATACAGTAATCCCACTACTGAGTATATATCCAAAGATAAGGAAATCAGTACATCAAAGAGATATTTGCACTATCGTGTTTATTGCATCATTATTCACAATAGCCAAGAGATGGAATCAATACATGTGTCCATCAACAGATACATGGATAAAGAAAATGTGGTGTATATACACAATGGAATATTATTCAGCCATATAAAAGAAGGAAATGCTGTCATTCATGGCAATATGGATGAGCTTGGATGACATTATGCTAAGTAAAGCCAGGAACACATGTTCTTACTTATATGTGGAAGCTAAGAAAGTTGATCACATAGAATTAGAGTAGAGTTGGAGTTACCAGAGGCTGGAAAGGGTACTGGGAGGGGGAACGGGGGATAGTGAGAGGTTGGTTGACTGATACAAAAGCACAGCTAGATCAGATGAATAAGTTCTAGTGTTCTCTAGCACTGTACGGTAACTATAATTAATAACAATTTGTTGTGTGGTTTCAATTAGCTAGAAGAGAGGATTTTTGAATGTTTGCAACACAAAGAAATGATAAATATTTGAAGCAATGTGAAGAAAAATCACTGGCTGCCAGAATTTCAGGAGATGAGTGTGAAAAGAAGGGAGGAAGCGAAGGAGGGATGAATAGCTGGAGCACAGAGGATTCTTAGAGCAGCAAAACTTTTATGATACACTAGTGATGAATACATGACATTATGCATTAGGCAAAACCCATAGAATTTTACAAAACAAAGAGGAAACCCTAATATAAAATTAAGTTAATAATAATATGTCAATATTGATTCACAATTTTAACAAATTTATCACACTTATGTATAAGGGTCAAGGGAAGACACCCCCTCCAACCTTGTGAAAGTTCTTTGAAAAATAACCTAATAAACACAGATTAATATGAAGAAAAGGCATACAAACTTATTATATCATAGTTTTACATGACACAGGAGCCTTCAGAATGAAGACTCAAAGATATAGGGAAAATTGTCTATATTTACTTAGGTTCTATGAAGCAGACACGGCCATATAGAAAAGTGATTAGACAAGAAAGTTATAATCTAATACTAATAGACTGAGTGGGGAAACCCAGCAAGGCCTGTCTGTTCATATTGTTCTCAGTCCGTGTGTAGCATTCATTCCTCCAGGGTATGGGGCAGGACCTTTTCTGGAATGGAGGTCTTATGAGGTAGGTCAGGGAATTTCTTTATGTTCATCGCCAAGATAGAAAGACAGGAGGGAAGAATAAAGTAGTGACCTGCCTTGGGGAAGAGGGATTCTTATTTCTGTGGCTTGCCCCAGAAGAGAATGGGACTGACAGATAGGAGAGCAGGAGAAGGTCAAGGGTAATCTTGCTTTTGAGACTTCTTCTGAGGCCCTCACTTTAGGGTATCACTTTCTGGGCCCCCAAAAATGTAACATGTCTATAGGAGAAACTGTATATGTGGGTGGGGAGAGGATATAAGAACTACCTGTTCTTTCTTCACAATTTCTCTGTAAATCTAAAACTGCTATGAAACTAAATAAAGTTAAATTGTCTCTTTGGTAGACATGATCTTTAATATAGAAAATCCTAAGAACTCCATAAAAAACTTTTAGAACTAATAAATAAATTCAGTGAAGTTGCAGGATACAAAGTCAACATATAAAAATCAGTTCTGTTTCTACATACTGATAATAAACTATACAAAAAGAAATTAAGAAAACAATCCCATTTACAATAGCATGAAAAACTTAAAAATAAATAAATAAATAAATTTAACCAAGGAGGTGAAATATCTGCGCATTAAATATAAAACATTGATAAATGATATTGAAGAAGACACAAATAGATGGAAAGATATCCTATATTCATATACTGTAAAAATTAATAATGTTAAGATATCCTTGCTACCCAAAGCAACTACAATTTCACAGCAATCCCTATCACAATTCCAAGGACATTTTTCACAGAATAGAGAAACAATCCTAAAATCATATGGAACCACAAAAGACCCCAAATAGCTGACATAATGTTAAGTAAGAAGACAAAGCCAGAGACATCACACTCTGGTTTTAAACTGTATCACAAAGCTGTAGTAATCAAAACAGTATGGTACTGGCATAAAAACAGATATATGGACCAATGGAACATAATAGATAGCCCAAAAATAAATTCATGCATTTATGATCAACTAATCTTTGACAAGGAGTTCCCAGAATACACAATGAGGAAAGAATAATTTGTTTAATAAACGGTGTTGTTGGGTAAACTGGATAATCACATGCAAAAGAATGAAATTGGACTTGTATTTTATGCCAAAAACTAATACAAAACTAATTCAAATGTATTAAAGAGTTAAATGTAAGACCTGAAGCTGTAGAACTCCCAGAATAAAACATAGACTAAGCTCCTTGACACTGGCTTTGGCAATGATTTTTTGGATATGGTCCCCAAATCACAAGCAACAAAAGCAAAAATAAACAAGTGGGACTATATCAGACTAAAAAGCTCTGCACAACAAAGGAAACAATCAACAAAATAAAAAGTCATCCTATGCAATGGAAGAAAATACTTGTAAACCATGTATCTGATAAGGGATTAATATCTAAAATATGTAAGAAACTCACAACACAATAGCAAGCTCTGCACAACAAAGGAAACAATCAACAAAATAAAAAGTCATCCTATGCAATGGAAGAAATACTTGTAAACCATGTATCTGATAAGGGATTAATATCTAAAATATGTAAGAAACTCACAACACAATAGCAAATAATAATAATAATAACCCAATTAAAAAATAGGCAAAGAACCTGAATTATTACAAAAAAAGACATACAAATGTCTTATGGGTATTTCTTTTTGGATTGTGAGGCAATCTCTGATTCACACTCATGCTGAGATGGCTCATATTTAAAGAGCAAACTGTTTAAGTCTCAATTTTTCAGAAAGATAACTCTTTGAATAAAAGTTCCATTCAAAGATGCATTTACTAGATTATTATCAGACAATAAAGCTGTAAAAATTACTTTTAAAAATGTGTTAAGGCTTTGTTTGAGGTTAAGAACCTAATCAGTTTTGTAAATGTTTCATAGATATACTTTTAAAAATTTATATACTCTATTTCAAAAATGTAAGGTATTGCATACATGTATTTACATAATATCCATATAATATAAAGTTCAATTTACTGATTATGTGATATTTCATCCCTCTATGTCTGTATTTATTTGTTTGTTTATTTGTTTTTATTAGAGCAGAACAATTCTGAGAGTTATTTTGAAATCGTCCACTATAATTTTGAACTCATTTTCATATCAATGTCTCTTTAGATTTTTAGTAGTTTTTGCTTTGTATTTTTAGCTGCTGTGTTTGGTTTATACACACTTATGACTTATCTTTTTCAAATGAATACTGTGATAGTGGGGTTACTCCTGATACATTTTAGCCAGAAGAGGACACTCAAGCATCACACACAAATTAACCAATAAAAGCAGTTTTCAGACATTTCACTCTTCCTTTGCTTATGATCCCTTTCTGTTCTGTTCCATTTGCATGTATCTCTATACACGCGATTCTACTCCTGGTTGGGTCCTCACTCTTGCCTTTTGGGATGGTAGCTCATCTTGACTTTGCTATCTTGACATTTATTGCTTTCTAAAGAGTTGACTTGATTCTTTCTACTTCCTGACACTTCAGGTAGGATATCCTCTCATAGCTTTGACCCAGTGTGACTCCAATCCCATTTTGACCAAGTGCTGGGCATAAATGAGCTTAATTTTCTTCTCAGGATAATACAGATAATTTACCATCTGTGAGATGCACTGTTCTGTGTATGCAAATATAAAGTGGCAAACTTTTTTCTATTTTTAAAACAAGAAACCCTTCCTATATTTTCTCTTCAACAGTACCCTGACTCAGACCTAAAACATATCTGGAAATATAAACTCTACTTTGCTCTTCTATTAATTCACACATGTCTAAATATGAATAAGGGAATGCACACAACACTGAGACCTGTAAATGCCTACGGTTAGGTAAGCACTTGTTTGACTTGGACTTATCTTTATTTTGTTGAACTTTTTAAACCTTCATTTTACATCATTCTTGGCCATTGTTGCATCATGTCAGAATTCATGATCTCTGTAAGTAAGCAGATAAGTAAACAGGTTACTGTTGAACTTTTTAAACCTTCATTTTACATCATTCTTGGCCATTGTTGCATCATGTCAGAATACATGATCTCTGTAAGTAAGCAGATAAGTAAACAGGTTATACTGATAATTCGATAGTCCAGGAGAATGGGTGCAGTCTTCTGCCATGCCTCCAGCTAACTGGAGGGTAATTTGGCCTCTTCATTTCTGTGGCAGGCAGGAGTGTAATGAGACTTTTACTTAGTAAAGGCAGATCGATCAGGAGAGTAAATTGAATTTATAAGAGGTATATTCATTTGGAATTTCTTTCCTTAGAAATTCCTTAAAAACACATTACATGCTATCACTTTGAAGAATCTTATTAAGATCACCTCACAGAAGACCCGCAACACATCGAATAATGATTCACTTTAAAAATGTGATTTCTCTAAAGCAGTGGTAAACCTGTGGTCAAATCTGGCCCCACTTATTTTTGCAATCTAAGAATAGTTTTTACGTTTTCAAATGGTTGGGAAAAAAAATCAAAAGAAGAGTAATGGTTCATAATATGTGAAAATTATATGAAATTCAAAGTTCAATGTTCATAAAATAAGGTTTATTGGGACACAGCTGTGCCCATTGATTTACCTATTATCTATGGCTGTTTTTTGGCTACAGTGGCAAAAGTGAGTAGTTATAACAGACTGTATGGTCCAAAATGCCTATAATATATACTACCTGGCCCTTTGCAGGAAAAGTTTGTCAACCTATTGCTAGAGCTTATGTGAGCCCTACATCCCCTTGAGCACATACACAATGACCATCTCTTTACCAGCTGGAATAGGCATCTCGTCTATGCAGTTATGAGGATTGTAAAAACCAGGAAAAGAGAAAAAGGAGCTAGCTAGTGGAGTGCCAGTGCTTAACTTGAAATCTCAGTTGTCAGTCCTCTCACTGAAGCACCCACACTTAAACCACCGCCTGGAACCTTAAAGCTATGGAATAGAACACAGCAAGAAATTAAGAGTAACCTTAGAACCTTATATATGTAACCTTACAGATATCCTCTAATCCTTGCATCTTTGCAACAACCCAGCAAGACAAATAGTAGTAGTATAGTATCCCTGTTTTATTAATGAAGAAAAAAAGGATTGGAGAAGTTAAGTGACTTGCCCAAGGCCACACAGTTGTAAGTGATTCAAAGTCTCTCTGACGCTGTATTTCACCACACTTACTCTAGAGATGAATATTACTGTCTCTAAAAGACGTGAAAGGGCAATTTCTCAAGAATTAGATATCTACCAGTTTATGTTGAGTATCATCTGCTTAATAAAGGGACTAAATGGATAAAATGAGTAAAATCTCAAAATTTTAAGTGATACAGAAATATGTCTTATAGGGAAACAATTTTTAGAAATTTCACTATATTTCATAACTGGGAGCTAGGTGTGGTTTATGTAGTCTTACTGCCAATGCAATTTTACCTGGCACTAATGGGTCAATTCACAGAATTTGATCTTTTCCATGACCACACACTGCCCCCAGAAACGAAGAAAAACAAATTTGAGAAATACAGACCTTTGATCACAAAGGTCAAAAGAGAGGTCATGAGGAGAGAGAGCCCAGAAAAGCCAGCTTCAATGCTAGACTGTCTCAATTAATTAAGTAGTTCATTTTCTGCAGTATTTGAAGGGCTACTGTGAGGTACCCACAAAAGAAGTAGGAGTGTGGAAAGTAAGGTAAACTTTGAAATAATAGATAATGAAATGGAGCAGAGAACTTCAAAGTTACCTGGAAGAAACCACCTGACTCCCAGGCCAAGAGTCCAGGAGTATAAACAGTGGATGGTGTTAAGCAAAACTAAAGAGAAAGCAGGGGCTGGATGACCACAGCGATGGGCCCGGTTCCCGCCTATCACAGGGTCTTGATGGTGCTGTCTGACTCATTACAGGACCAGGAAATAACTACCTCTTTATGAGCAGCCCCTCCCATTTCTCAATAATCCCTTAAGAGTGTGGGCTCAGCAAAGCATTTTGTCCTTCAAACCGCCCAGACATTCTGGACAGGACTTGGACATACAGAAGAAGGGAAGACAAAGAAAAGGTAGAAACAGAAAAAAAGGTGATATCCTAAAGAGCTCAGAGGGAGGAAGGTGGGATTGGTAAATGAAGGAGCACGCATAGTTTTATACCTAATATGACTGGAATGGGAATGATTTATAAATCGGGAAAAAAAGGTGATATCCTAAAGAGCTCAGAGGGAGGAAGGTGGGATTGGTAAATGAAGGAGCATGCATAGTTTTATACCTAATATGACTGGAATGGGAATGATTTATAAATCGGGCAGGTTGTTTTTGTTTTGTTTTTCTGAGAATTATGGATCATGATTCTTACCTGTATTAGTCCNGAAATTTATTGCTTACAGTTTCTGAGGCTGGGAAGTCCAAAGTCCAGGGACATATTTGGTGAGGCCTTAGTGGTGGCGACAGAGACACAGGGGAGAAAGTGGTGGAGCAGAGAGAGACTAACCTCCCATGTGTTCTTCTTTTAAAGCCCTCAGAGCCACGCCCCTGACCACCATTATTAACCCATCCACTACAGCATGGCCTTACAATCTAATCACCTCTTCAAGGTCCCACCTTTCAATTACCATAGTAGGATTTCCCACCCTCAATGGTTACAGTGGAATTTAAGTTTCAAAATTGTTGGGGGGCATCTAATCTGCAGCATCATCCAAGTCAATTTCTTTGCATAGCCCTGTGATTTTTGTCTGAAAAAGAAACAANCAGCATCATCCAAGTCAATTTCTTTGCATAGCCCTGTGATTTTTGTCTGAAAAAGAAACAAATAGTGACATAGTAGTAGAGCTCAGTGATAATGTCAGGAACAGGAAAAGATTAGGAAATATAATTTTCTTAGAAGAGAATGGACATTAGAGGTGGAAGTTAGTAGGAAAAAGCTGTTTTTAGGTAGGGACTTGACTTTTCTTTTTGAGAAAGTGAAAAATATTATTATGGGGGGAAAGGGGATAACTGCTAGGCATACTGAAATACAGACATCCTCAGACTTTGTTCTTCATCAAGTCTTATGAAAAGCAGGAAGAAGATATTGATGTGTGTGTGTGTGCATCTATATACATACACATATATATTTGTTTCTTCATTTTATATACACGTGTGTGTGTGCCTGAGTGAGTAGGTGTGTATATGTGTTTTCGTTGTGAATTTCTTTTTCTTTCTCCTTTTCAGTCTCCACGACAGAGAGTAAATGACAAAAGACCACACACAAAACGGTAAATATATATGCTGGATCATCAGTCTCTTAATTTTAAAGAGCTGATGAAAAACAAAGTGCTTGTTTTTTTGGAAGCAGACATTATCTTTAGAATTAGAGAGAAATGAAAAATGTAGTTAGATTATGAAACGTTCCAAACTGTTTTTTAAAAAAAATATTGCCTTCTTAGGTATAAAAGCAAAGCCTCTTATTAAGCCAAAGAATGAAACCCAAATACATGAATAAAGAAATAAGTTTTCAGAATTACTGATACTGGAAGTGTTTTCTGGGCCTTTGCGCAGGCAACCATGGGGAAGAGAGTGGCCATCATTGGAGCTGGTGTCAGTGGGTTGGCCTCCATCAGGTGCTGTTTGGAAGAGGGGCTGGAGCCCACCTGCTTTGAGAGAAGCAACGACATCGGGGGGCTGTGGAAATTCTCGGTGAGTAGGGCATGATTGCAATAGACAGGGAAGTGAGGTGGGAAGTGTACAAGAACACACTTCTTGAGCACAGACTTCCAAACTTGCTGCCATGGTGTTTTTTGTTTTGTTTTGTTTTGTTTTTTCCTTTTTGTCTTTTTTCGTGTCCGGCAACAGATCGCAACCCTCAGTGTCGC
>NW_007731047.1:141355-162096 GCF_000696425.1 Galeopterus variegatus | reverse complement strand
TCTTTATGTGGGATCCGAAACCTCGGCGGGAGCGCCGCCGTGCTCCCAAGCGGTGCACTGTAGCAGTGCGCCACCGGGCCGGCCCTGCCATGGTGTTTTTAATCCCTTTTGGGTTTGGAATCCGTGAAGTACAACATTAGGAGCAGGTTAGAAAGTAACCTCCTTGAAAGCCAAAAGTAAGTTAAACAATGGGCAAGCTTTGAACATCTCTCTTTGTGTACAGATTTTACCACTGATAAATCATCAATAAGAGCCACTTGGACATAAAATCTGTGGTCAAATATTGGTTAAGTTTATGTAATATAATTAAAGAATTTACTTATTTAAACAAACAGTGGCTTTTCCCATTCTTTTGTTGAGGTTTCCAAAGCTAACTTTTAGTGACTCAGAACACAGATTTTAACGTTTAGGATGCTGACTATGGTCTTGCGAAATCACATCCCAGATACAGATGCAGGAGGAACCAATAGTAAGACACACTGCTTTGAAGTTCTTTAACGCCTTTTTCTTTCTGTGCACTTATAATAAGGACTCTATCAGCAGACACACATGTATGCCTCCTTAAACCACTTTCTGTGTTGCCTGACAATAGCTGGTGTGGGGGCTTCCCTGTGCCCCCCAGTATCTCCAACCCTAGGAATGCTGCCTGGCTAAGCTTGTCCCATCTGTCTTGTTTTTCTTCTTCTGATAAACCTATTAGTATATGTGCAAATTTAGGAAGATCAATAACCCTTTTAAGTCACTACTTCCTCCTCAAATGCAAAATTAGTAAACGTACCTCAATGAAAAGACTGTATTTAATGAAGCAGTAACTCTGACAGCTATTTAAATATTATAAAGACACAAGATATTATTCTTATTAATATAGATATTTTGTAGACTGTGAAGAGCTCTTGAAACCACCCAGCATCTTGTGCAATGTTGTGGAGCCTACTATACATTACTGGAATGTGCTGGTAGGGCTTCAAATTAGCACACTGATGATTCTTAGGGCTATTTTATTGAGCACTGTCTATATGTCACATGACTTTTACCATTTCATTCAATCTTTATAGTAATCCTATAAGCTAGGTATAATATTTTCCCCTTTTACAAATGAATCTGATGCTTAAAAAGAAGAGAAAAAAAAAATCACTCCACCAGTAAATGGTGGAAACAAGATCTCAATTTGAGCTTGCTTTTTTAAGAAAGGAAGGAAGGAAGGAAAGAAAGGCAGAAAACAATAAAACGTTGACCTTTCAGAAGGTGAGAACAGACCTGTAATTACTAGAGGTGGGAAGGGGGAAGGGAGAGAGGGGTTAGGGAGTAATTGGGTAAGGGGCACAAAGAGTAATTACAATTTGTAATGATGAACATGCTAATAATATTAATTTGATCATCACATACTGTACACAAATCCTGTACCCCATAAATATGTATATTCAAAAATAAATAAATAAGTAAAATAATCATTAAACAGCAACAACAACAAAAAACCCAAAAGTTTACAAGCTTGCCTTTCTCTCCAGCCTGAATTCTTAACCTCTTTGTAAATTGCTGGATGCCGTTTCACCTAGTGGCCTGTTGGTCTTGCCAGGATTTCTACATGGTCATCTAACCAAAGCCTCGTATTCAAACTTACTTTGAAAAACATTGCTGAAAATAGAAAACACTGCTCATGTGGCTATTGAAGGGAACACAGCCAAAAACAGTGTTTGCTTTCTGGCTGTTCAAGGAAGACTTTAAAATTTGAACCTGGCATCATAGACTGATAAAACTACTCAACTGGAAACATGCGCTACCCTTCAAGAAAAAGAAAGAATATTCCAGAAGGTCCAACCTTGGGCCCAGGGGGCAGAAACTTGGGCCACAGGGGATTATTAGCGAGCTTTGAAACCTAATAAAATTTGCCATGCAGGATTTCAAAATTGCTTGGGATTAGTCATTCCTTTCTTCCTTCCATTTTCTCTCTTTTGGAACAGGAATGACTACAATTGTTACCCTATGCCTGTTCCACCATTGTATTTTGGAAGAAGATAATTTACTTTTTAGTTTCACAGGTCCACAAGTGGAAAGGAATTTTGCCCCATGATGGATCATACCAAGAGTCTCACCTATACCTGATTTATATAATTTAGATGATGAGATTTGGGACTTTTGAGCTGAAAATATTTAGATGAGAGTTGGGACTTGATTTCAGGCTGCAGTGGGTTGGCACTCTGCGGATGTCAGTATTTGATGAATTTATTTTCCATGTTGAGATGGATGTGAATCTTTGGGGGCCAGGGGATGGACTATAGTAGGCTGAACAATTGGACAATATCTCCCCAGAGATATCACATTCTAATCTCTGGAGCCTGTAAATGTTACCTTCTACAGAAAAAGGATAGTTGCAGATATGATTAAGTTTAAAATCTTGAGATAGAGAGATTCTCCTGGATTATCCATGTGGACCAAAAATCCCATAACATGTGTCCTTGTAAGAGGGAGGAAGGGGAGCTTTAACACACAGAGAAGAAGAGAGATGGTGATACGATGACCTCAGCAGAAAGAGGAAGAGGTTTGGAGATGCTATGCTGTAACCTTGAAGATGGATGAAGGAGTCACAAGCCAAGGAACACAGGTGGCTTCTTGATGCTGAAAAGTTAAGGAATACTGACATCCACCAGAAGATGGAAGAGGCAACAAGTGGATTCTCTCCTAGAGCTTAGAAACGACAGGCTGGCCCCATGGCTCACTTGGGAGAGTGCAGCGCTAGGAGCGCCGAGGCTGCAGGTTCAGGTCCTGTACAGGGATGGCCGGTGCACTCACTGGCTGAGCATAGTGATCCCCTACCAGTCAGAAAAAGAAAAAAAAGAAATGAACACGGTCTGGCAACACTTTGTTTTTTGCCTAGCAATCCTGATTTCCAGCTGCTGGACTCCAGAACTGTGAGAGAATAAATTCCTGTTCTGTTAAGCCATCAGGTTTGTAATAATTTATTACAATGGCCACAAGAAATGGAGATCGCTGGTTATTCAGTTTCCTAATTATTTTACCACTGTGAGGGGATGTACAGACTGCAAATGACGTCAAGAACAACAGTGTTTCCCAAACACCACTAGGAGCTACAGCGATGCACCTAGCACTCACATATGAGATTACAAAATTATGTTAATTTTGTATTTGTATTACTTTTGGTTTCTAAAATTGGAATTTTACACTCTTTCAATTTATTATTTATTATTATTATTATTTGTTTTTAGCAGCTGGCCAGTATGGGGATCTAAACTCTTGACCTTGGTGTTAACCTTGGATTTCAGAGAAATCCAAACATTAGTTAAGTGTGTGAAACCATAAGGGTGCCGACAGTTTAAATGTTTGTAGCTGTTTCCTATAGCACTTTGACCATGCGATGTTCATACTCATGAGCTGACACATCGAAATCATGCAAGGTTAAATTTTAGAAAATGCCCATCACCATGCTTAATAGCTCAAAAGGATAAAAAGATTTTAGCTATATATGCCTAAAAGAACATAACAAAATTCAAAGTTTGTTTTCCTTAGAAAAGGAAAAATGTTAAGAAATGTATATTCTTACAAATTCTAAGTTTTTTTGATAAGCTTCTGTGATTAGCATCAGTTGTTTAAGTGCAGGTAATGTTATGTGTCATCTTACTAAATTTACATGTGGGTAAAGACCAATTCAGATGAGTATAATTACTTGGAACTAGCTCTGAACATGATGAGTATACTCAGTTGCTAATTCTCTTCCGTTTAAAACTATATACTTACAGGACCGTGTGGAGGAGGGCAGGGCTAGCATTTACCAATCAGTCTTTACCAACTCTTCCAAAGAGATGATGTGTTTTCCAGACTTCCCATATCCTGATGACTTCCCCAACTTTATGCACAACAGCAAGATCCAGGAATATATCACTGCATTTGCCAAAGAAAAGAACCTCCTGAAATACATACAATTTGAGGTAAGATGAATGTAACATATCTATGAATTTGGATATTAAAAACTCTTTTTTCCTCAGTAGCATATAGGTCAAAGAAGAAATTTCAATAGTAATTTTAAAATATTTAGAACTGAATAGTAACTTCAACTCTATATATCAATACTTGTGGGAAGCATAGGGAGCTATACTTTCATGAAAATTATAAACTTAAATGCTTATACTAAAAAATGAGAAAGGTTTAAAAACTAACAAGGTAAGAGAGTTTAAGAAATCAGTAAAAGAAAAGAAGAATAACCCCCAAAAATGAATAATGAAGGGGATAATAAAAAGAAATTAATAAAGTAGAAAATAAAGCATACTATCAAAATTGAAAGTTCATTCTTTGAAAAGTCTAATAAAATAAACAACAGACAAATAGTTGGCAGTTTAATAAAAATTAGCAAAAGCACAAATAAATAATGTTGGGAATAAAAAGATAGACCAAATAGATGCAGATAAAAATATATAACAAGAATACTACAAAAATGTCTGCCAAAAATATTTTTAATCAGTACTACAAAAATGTTTGCCAAGAAATATTTTTAATCAGTTAAATTTTTTAAATCCTTTTTAAAAAAAACTTATCAAAGCTCACTCAAGAAGTAGAAAGCCTGAATAGTCCTTTGATGGTTTATACTTCTTTTGATCTAGAAATTTTAAATCATCCCATAAAGAAAACAAACAGAAAGTTCCATAGGTGAGTAATTCCAAATTTTCAATGAAGACATTATTTTAATAGTTTATAAGCTTTTTTTTTTTTTCCTTTTTGTCTTTTTTTTTCATGTCCGGCAACGGATCGCAACCCTCAGTGTCGTGCCCGCACCGGACCGGGACCGGCAACGGGATCGCAACCCTCGGCGTCACGCCCACACCTTGCTCAGCCAGTGAGCGGGAACCGGTCTGTATGTGGGATCTGAACCCTCGGCGGGAGCACCACCGCGCTCCCAAGCGGCGCACTGTAGCAGTGCGCCACCAGGCCGGCCCCTTAATAGTTTATAAACTTTTTTAGAGACTAGAACATGAGGCATGATTTCCAAACTCATTCTTTAACATTATTACCTTGATATCAAAAGCAGACAGGATGATATGAAATAGGAAAATTACAGGCCAATCTCCCTCATGAAAATCAATGCAAAATTCCTTCAAAAATGAATCCATTAGAGTATTAAAAAAGATTATCTGTCTTGATTGAGTTTGGCCTAAAGATATAACAATATTTGAATATTATGAAATATTAATATGTAATTTAGTACAAAAACCTGTTAAAGGAAGAAAACCATATGTTTAACAAGTTCAGCAAAGGCATTAACTGAACTTTAACACCCATTTGTGCTTGAAAGAAAGGGAAAAAAATAAAGAAAACTTTCATCAAACTAAGATTAGAAGAAAAATTTTTTGACACATCAAAACATACATAAACATTGTTTAAATTTGCACTGTTCAGTATGGTAGCCACTAACCACAAAATTGATATGGTTTATAAGTGTAAAATATACCCTGGATTTCAAAGTTTTACTATGAAAAAAAAGAATGTAAAAAACCTCATTAATAATTTTTATTTTGATTACATATTGAAATGCTAATATATCAGATAGATTAGATTAAATTATATACATTCTTAATGTGACTATTAGAAATCTTAAAATTACATATGTTCCATATATAATATTGCTACTGGCCAGTGCTGTATTAAACAGTGTAAAGTTAGAAGCATTCCCTTTAAAGTCCAGAACAAGATAAGGATTTCTAATTATTATTATTTCTTTTCAATAGTCTTAAGAAATTTAAGAAACAGTGCAGTAAGTACAGAAAAATAAATTGTTACATTTCTCTCTGTGAAACAGAGATGCAAAAAAGGATTACTCAAAGCAACATGAGGGCCGGCCCAGTGGCGCACTCAGTAGAGTGTGGCGCTTGGGAGCGTGGCAGCACTCCCGCCGAGGGTTCAGATCCCATATAGAGACCGGTCCGCTCACTGGTTGAGCGCAGTGCGGGCGCAACACCAAGGGTTGCGATCCCATTGCTGGTCACGGTACGGGCGCAACACTGAGGGTTGCAATCCCGTTACCGGTCACGAAAAAAGACAAAAAGGAAAAAAAAAAAAGCAACATGAATGCAATGAGAAGCCCAAAGGGACTGCTCCTCAGCAACTACTCTGTTAGGAGAAAACTGGGTGCAGCCCCAATTCAAAGTTTTTTATTGTAAAGACAAGGAAGTGTCACAAAAAAAATCAGTTGATTCAATCATTCCAAAAGGACACAAAGACATGGGCAATGTGACAAAAGTTATCTATGGCTAAGTATAGCTTAAACAATGGAACATAGTAACATCATTAAAATTAACAACGTGACGTTCAAAAGTACAATTTGTGAAAAGGTAAGTTGATCAAACTGTGATCATTATCTAAAATATAACCTCTCCTTAAATGATTTAAGCAAAAGTTACATTCCTGTGATTAAATCTAGGGATAATTGTCTCTAAAGTTTCAACCAACAAACAGCTCGCCTTTAGCAAACATTTTTTCACATTTTTCCCTACAGCAATTCTTTAAAATCTCTTAACAGGATCAATATATCAACCACCCGTTAACTCTAAAATCACTGAAGTATACAATCCCATACCTAAGCAGTGATTAGAGTTGATTAGATGGGCCATTGCCCCCTAACTTCGGACCATTGTCTCTTAACCGAGGACTTTTGTCCCATACATGCATTACCTAAAAACCCTATTCTAAGAATCAACTGAGAATCAACATTTACCTGATTAGAATTGATTAGATAGGCTGTGGCCCCCCCAGCTGTAGACCATTGTCTCTTAACTGAGGACTTTTTTTTTTTTTTTCCTTTTTGTCTTTTTTTGTGACCGGCAATGGATCGCAACCCTCAGTGTCGCCCCCGTACCGGACCGGGACCAGCAACAGGATCGCACCCCTCGGTGTTGCTCCCGCGCCTTGCTCAGCCAGTGAGCGGGAACCGGTCTGTATATGGGATCCGAACCCTCAGTGGGAGCGCCGCCGTGCTTCCCAAGCAGCGCACTATAGCAGTGCGCCACCGGGCCAGCCCTTAACTGAGGACTTTTGTCTCATACATGCATTACCTAAAAACTCTATACTAAAAATCAAACAAGAATCATGATTTTTAACCCTCTGCAATAAATAAAGGAAATGACAATTTAAAAGGAAAATAAACATTATTATTACACATAATATGATTGTCTACATAGTAAACCTAAAAGAATCTACAAATTACTAGAATTAATAACAATACAAAAATTTAGGCAAGGTGGTGGTATATAAGATCAATATATAAAAAATCAATCGCATTTTTGTAAGCCACCAACAAACACTATATTCTAAAAAAAAGGTGCCATTTACAATAGCATAGCTAAATAAGTAATCCCAGAGTTATTCTAAATAAATGATGTGCAAGATCTTTAGTGCTCATTAATGCTCATTTTATTATTGTATTTCATAAGTAACAAAGATGTTACATATATGTGTGTGTTCTCCAATATGTATGAAATACTACATAAGAAAGTTTTTTGTCAGGTTTTTGTTTGTTTTTTGGCAGCTGGCCAGTAGGGGGATCTGAAATAATAAAGTTTTTAAGAACAATTAATACCAAATAGGGTTATTCTTTCCAATATAATCAGTAGAACTGAAAGATTTTTTTAAAGGAGGGAGCACAACAGCCAACCATTTTGTTGTGAATAAATATTCATTGATAATCTAGTCCAGTGCTACTTAGTGCATAGTCCAAGCAGCATCAACATCACCTGGGTGTTTGTTAGAAATTTCAAGCCCTACTGCTGACCTCCTGAACCAGAACATCTGAGAATATGGTCCAGGAGTCTGTACTTTGACAAGCTTTCTAGGTGATTCTAATACACTCTAAAGTTTGAGAAGAACTTGTGTCCTGAATACAGAAGATATCTTCTAAGACAATAATAATATTTTTAAATGAAATGGCTTGAGAGATAAATTAGGAGGTGGTTGTTATGACAAAACTTATTGGCCATCAGATTACTTAACATATGTGATGTACACTCTTGTAAACTGTGACTGAATTCACTGTCAAATCTCCAAGGGGTGTCACTCTTGTACTGTAGAAAATGGTGTTCATGCACAAGAAATCATGCAGGGATATATATATATATGTATTTATCATTATTTATATATGAGTATTTACTATATATGTATACACACACACACACTAATGTGCATGTGTATGTATGTATATGCCATTTAGTGTTTTGATTTATTCTGAGGGGATGTTGAATTTGTAATATGTACCTTAATAATGAATTAAGTATTGTTTCTAATCCACTATCTACTAAGGATTTTTTTAATACTGTTTTTGCCAAATTTACCAGTTCACATAGAAAAGAAGGCTTTCTTCTGTACTTTTCTTAGACATTTGTATCCAGTGTAAATAAACGTCCTGATTTCTCAATCACTGGCCAATGGGATGTTATCACTGAAAAGGATGGTAAAAAAGAATCATCCATCTTTGATGCTGTAATGATTTGTTCTGGACATCATGTGTACCCCAATCTACCAAAAGAGTCCTTTCCAGGTAAGGCCAAAATTTTAGCTGCCATCTACACATCTCACAAGATGAATAACTTGATAGGGTCTTTTTTTTTTTTCCTAAAAGTACAAGCAGATTAAATTAAAATATACTTCTGTTATATCTAATGTATTTGGAGTATTCTTGTGATTGCATCCATCCACAAGGTCACTTCTGTTAAAGATGCTTTTCTTAATGAAAATCAAACTGCTTCATATGTTTCCCACATTTGTCTCAGGACTAAAACGTTTCAAAGGCAAATGCTTCCACAGCAGGGATTATAAGGAACCAGAGGTATTCAAGGGAAAGCGGGTCCTGGTGATTGGCCTGGGGAATTCGGGCTGTGATATTGCTGCAGAAATCAGCCGAACAGCTGAAAAGGTACTACTGCCCAGATATTCAGGGGACTATCTTTAAAGGGACAGAAACATTATCATTTGAAAGGTGTGATGTGAAATGGGGGAAGAGGTTGGGTGTTTGACATGAAAACTAAGTGGTATCTTACATAGTTCAGCTTCCCTAGGTAACAGGTAAGGTTTTTAATCTCTTGATAGGAAAAGGCAGAACATAACGGGGAGTGATGTCATTCAACAGTCTTCTTCAAGGCATTCAGTGCCTAACGTGTCTGATTAATTCCTCTAAAACTAGTGTGAATGTAGGGTTAAGGTTATGACTCTGAGACTCTTGGGCAAGTCCTTCAATCCCTCCAAGTCTCAGTTTTCTCAATGGTAAAACAGATAAAAATATAACCTACATTTTGGGCTTGTTAAGGAGTTAAAGCACTTAAACATGATTTAAGCAATATAGAGCAATTCATGTATTCATTCATTCATTCATTCCTTTTTGTGTACATTCATTCCATGGTTATTTATTAAGAACCTACTATGTACCAGGCACTGGCTTGGGTGCTGGAGAGAGAGTGGTGACCAAAACAGACATGATCCTGGCCTGGAACTCAGAGTCTAGTGTGTAATGTCTAAATGCACAAATGTCTAATTTATGATTGTGATAGGGCAAGAATAGAAAAGAATAGCATTCTGTAAGAGTGGATAATAGGGGTGACCCATTTCAGACTGGGGAATGGAAAGGCTCTATTCAACTGATCACATTTAAGCTGAGAGCTAAGAGTCGAGAAAGAGGAACAGTGTCAGAAGAGACCTTCAGACAGAAAGCCTTAAAGCAGGAAGAAGCTTAGAGTCTCAGGAAACTGAGAGAAGGCCTCTTGGCTGCAACTCAGTGGGTTTGGAAAAGAATGGTATGAGGAGAGGTTGGAGGGAAGATGAAGAAGTGAAAAAGGCCCTTTAGAGCATCTTAAGGAGTTTGAACAAATGTCACCTACTAGCTTTGAAAGCTTCTTTAGGGATAGGCTGCCCAGAAGTCCAAAGACAGGGATCTTATTTCCAGATGTCATGCATCCTCAACATAGGTCATTCCCTGTAGGTCCTCTGGGGATCGCCAACAAACGTCCAATTTTTCCTTATGGCATTACAATCTGTGGAGCAAGATCATGACAGAACAAATGGCATAAAATATATTCCTACTTATCTGTTCAAAGCACTATACTTAACAGCGTGGAGGCATACAAAGAAATGAACTACATGGCCTCTCTTCTCATGGAGTTTATCAGCTGAGAAAATAATACATTGACATAATATAAATTAAACTAACATCAAGAGTTAAGTAGAAAAAATGACAATAGTACAAGAGCTTGCACTGGAATAGAAGACAAAGAGTGATCCAGGCACTAACTGCAGTGATTACAAAACTGGAGAGCTCACAAAGAGGTAGACCTAACCAGACCTTGAAGGATAAATATGTCTTGTGTTCTAAGAGGTGGAAGAGGCTGTTCTTGATGGCATGAGCAAAGGCATGAAGACAGGAATGAGCAGTGCGTAGCTGAATATTGTAGATTCATCTTGCTGGAAGGGAGGTTCTTAATAATAATCTTTTAATGCATTATGGTACTTAAATACCTTCATTAAAATGAGCTCTTTTAATTCTGGTAAGAAGTTAGTTGAGATTTATTATGCCCATTTTACAGAAAATATAACTGAGGACCAGAATTGTCAATTGTGTTCTTGAAAGTCATACTGAAAATTCACGTTTGAACCACCAAAGTTTTTTTTTTTGTCTTTTGTCTTTTTCTGTGTCCGGCAACAGATCGCAACCCTCAGTGTTGCCCCCGTACCGGACCGGGGACCGGCAACGGGATTGCAAACCTCGGCGTTGCTCCCGCACCTCACTCAGCCAGTGAGCGGGAACCGGTCTGTACGTGGGATCCGAACCCTCGGGCGGGAGCGCCGCCGCGCTTCCCAAGCGGCGCACTATCCAGTGCGCCACCGGGCCGGCCCGAACCACCAAAGTTTTAGAGGACTGAAAGCCAGGTCTTCTGATTCCAAGGAAGAGAGTTGTTACAGGAATTGAGATAGGAAAGAAAGATTGGAGTCAGGGTATGCCATATATTTTAAGGACTTGAATGACAGGCTAAAGAATTTGGATTTTTCTATAAATAAAGGTAAATTATTTCAGCTCTTTGAGCTAAGAAAAGATATGATAAAACCATAGTTTTAAGATATTTGTATTTGTATACATGATTATTTGTACATATGATAAATTAGAGGGAAGAAAGACTTATTTTGGAGTCTCTTAACTTATTAATTGATCCTTCAGTCTCTTCTTATTTGTCTAGATTCCCCCATAAAAAATGACTTGAAGTGATAATACATGTAAAAATTCTTTAAAGAAAAGATAAAATCTGAAAAATTACACTGTTAGGGACTAACATACAGAAGAGGAAGGAAAAGAAATTGACTTTACTGAGCACACGCTACATGCCAGGTAATGGTAGCTAGTTGCGTAGGTTGTTGCATTGATTTAATACTCACAAATTTAATGTGGGGTATACTGATTCTCTCCATTTTTGGAATGAGTGAACAAGATCAGACAAAGGAATTTTCCCTAAAACACATCATTAGTAGGTAGAAAAGCTAGGATTTGAGCCTATGGTTTACTGATTCCAAATTTGTTGCCTTCTTTTGGGATGTTATCAGGCATTGTAGTTCAAAATGCCTGTTTTGAAATCATCATTGTTTGTATGTAGACAGCAATAGTCAGATAAGCACTAGAGAAAAATATGACTAGAATTCAGTTATTGGTCACCTCTACCAGAGAAGTTTTGATTAAAATATGAAAATTTTCCTGCAATAGTACAACAGATTGGCTGACCCTGAGATGTATACTAGAGCTCAGGAAGTTTATTTGGCAGTGCTCTCAGGATCAATATCTCTGCAGAAATTGGAAGGAAGCTTCCCTTTACCTTACAGTAAAGCTGAGATGGTCCTTGGGAATTGTCCCCAGTTGGGGTGAGGGACTGGAACTTTACATACCCGCATCGACCAGTCCCTGAGATGCAGGGAACCCAGCAAGGGTATAAGACCTTGGATGAGGTCCCTCTCTTCAGCCAGAGCAACTCCCAAAAAGGCCTGGCAGCTGTGGGATGCCTTCTAGCAACACTCCCAGCAGCTGGGGTAAAAAATCCTTTCCTAAAATGGGTCTGGGGAGCATATCACAATATCCACTACAAAGGTCACTACTTTCATGGTTGAACTGGTGTTTTTTAAGGTCGTAATCAGCTCCAGAAGTGGCTCCTGGGTGATGAGCCGGGTCTGGGATGACGGCTATCCTTGGGACATGCTATTCATCACCCGATTTGAAACCTTCCTCAGGAACCATTTACCAACCACCATCTCTGGCTGGTGGTACGTGAAGCAGATGAATGCAAAGTTCAAGCACGAGAACTATGGCTTGAAGCCTCAAAATGGGTAATGCACAGTTAAACGTGATATGCTGCTGACTTTGGTTTCAGTGTCAACAATCCTTAATGTGTGCTGTAATCCCCAAACAAATCAAACCATTGGTGGAATAATCACATCTCATATAGCAGAGGATAAATAACTGCAAAAATTAGGAGGGATTTCTTATTTTGCAATCTTTCTACCAGATTTGCACATCTGGAAAGTTGTATAGTACCTCAGGAATTAGTCCCTAGAGTAATGATAATAATAGCTAACATGTTTTAAGCACCTAACATATGTCAGAGTCTTAGCAAGGATCTTGTTTTGCCATCACAACAACTATAAAGAATGGCACTCCCGCCGAGGGTTCGGATCCCACATACAGACCGGTTCCCGCTCACTGGCTGAGCGAGGTGCGGACGCAACACCGAGGGTTGCGATCCCGTTGCCGGTCCCGGTCCGGTACGGGCGCGACACTGAGGGTTGCGATCCGTTGCTGGACACGAAAAAAGACAAAAAGAAAAAAAAAAAAAAGAAAGAAACCTTAATCTTCTTATTCACAGAGAATAAGTAGCCAAAAAAAAAAAAAAGATTCAAATATCCAAGTATTCTTACTTTAAGATTTTTCCTAATATGATCTTTAACGTGGGACAGGATGTGGGTGTTTATTCTGGGATTTGGGAAGAACTATGTGGGAGAGAAGAGAAGGATGACAGAAAATAGATAAGGAGCAGCAAGGCCAGCCTCTCTTCCTTCACAGCATTGCCTCACATCAGTTTTGTTCCTCTGTCACACTGATGATACTCCACAGTTCAGAATAAACACTTGGGTAATTTTCTCCTTCCTTATTAACTTGTATATGAACCAATAAAACAAAGAGGAACTGTTACAATTCTAACAAGAGTCTCTATTTCCCATACAGAACCCTGAGGAAAGAGCCTGTGTTTAACGATGAGCTCCCAGCTCGCATTCTATGTGGCACCGTGACCATTAAGCCCAATGTGAAAGAGTTCACGGAGACCTCAGCCATTTTTGAGGATGGGACTGTGTTTGAGGCTATTGACTCTGTCATCTTTGCAACAGGCTATAGTTTTGCCTACCCCTTCCTCGATGACTCCATCATCAAAGGCAGAAACAATGAGGTCACCTTGTTTAAAGGCATCTTCCCTCCTCTACTGGGGAAGTCAACCTTGGCAGTGATTGGCTTTGTCCAGTCCCTTGGAGCTGCCATCCCCACAACTGATCTCCAGGCCCGCTGGGCAGCAAAAGTAATAAAAGGTAAGCAGACAAAGAAGCTCATTGATGGGGAAGATGCTTGCCAATGAGAATGACTTTGGGTCTTTGTGAAAACAATCACCCTAATTACAAGGGTCCCATCTAGCTTTGAGAATCTATAATTCTATATTCTTTAGTGCTATATTTTATAAGCAGTTTAAGATATATCATATTGGATTATCATATTGCAATAGTATAAGATATTATTAGAGGAGTTTCTGTAATTTATAACTTCCTAGAGCTAACAATTATCCAAGATCATTCATTACACTTGAGAACACCAGAACTCTTGGTCTCAAGTACATAACAAGTTTATTAAATTGTGATTTCAAAACTCAATAGAATTACATTGCTTGAAAGGTTAGTAATAAAAGATGTTTCCAAGCCAATATCCAGCCAACTTCAAATATTCAGTCATGGAAGATATAATTGCTGGAAAAGCAGTGGCATTTCTGCTACTATTTCCTCCCCTGCCATGTGTTATATAAGGACAAACAGTGGATCATTCGAGGCAGAAAGTACTAGAAGTGATAGATGGTCAGCCTCTAAAATAAAAGAATATTGAGTTCCTATATTTTAAGAAGAAAAGAGAAACAACAAACTTGATCGGGGTTAGGAAAGGAAGGCAGGCAGCATCCTCCAGCAGCAGGCACTGTAAAAGAATATTGAGTTCCTATATTTTAAGAAGAAAAGAGAAACAACAAACTTGATCGGGGTCAGGAAAGGAAGGCAAGCAGCATCCTCCAGCAGCAGGCACTGGGATCAGATTCACACTATGGTTTGAATGCAGTTGTGGGCAGATTCAGGTCATAAGACCAAGTAGGGCCATGATTGAAGAACATATCGAGATATCAAAAGCTTAGTGTGCAAAGTTTAGTTGAACTTAGAGTTATAAAATTTCTGTGTGAGAGAGTCTTAGCAGGCCTGCTTCCTTCTGAAGCCATATCTGAGGCTTCTAGTCCTACCCTAATTTGCTGGGATTTAAAGACTCTGCTTTTCATACTGGAACTCAGAACCTGCCACTGTACATCCTAGGCCAACTCTCACCACCAGGCTGCCATCTCGTCATTATAGTTCTGTGCATCCATGATCTCCCTGAATCTCCTTGACTTCCTCCTACCCAGACACGGACGTGTTGCAGGGTGAAGTTGCTCCAGTGGGGCAGCAAACAGGAATGTAGGGGCATGAAATTCTGCTCAGGTTTTATTTAGGATTTAAGTACAGAGAGCTGGCATTAAAGGAAGGATGGGACACTTACTCTCTGTGAGGAAAGAGTTGTAACTTGGGCTCTGAAGAAAGGAAACAAGGCAAGTGACAGGGAATTGATAGAAGGTGAAGGCTCAGTCTTAGGGGAAATAAAAGACAAGGCAAACAACCTAGTTTTGGAGAACCAGATCACCAGGACAGAGGGGCTAGTTACAAGTAACCCAATGGGAGTAGTTGGTGGGCTACTGAACACATTCTCTTTCTCCTCAATCTCTTCTACTCAAGGACAAGACAGGTTCCAGTGTCTGAAACCAGGCCTTAATTTCAAAAGCTGTTCAAGTGAGCTTACCTGTAAGAATTACAGAAATAAAGAATTAAGCAAGTCATCGTAGGTCTTGATCATTCCTATCTGGGCTGGGAGTTCTAGTCTCATTCAAGGTGATTCCAAGATTACTGAAGAAATTATCTCATATTTGAAGTATTTTAGGATACAAAAGCATATGTAGGTGTGAGTTTCAGAAAACTCCATGAACCTATGTGAGCCTGAAATTCTGGGGCAGCCCCAACTCAGGTCTAGCCTCTTGGGGGTCCCTCATGTCCTTATGGACATGTTGACAGTTGACTTATGGACAGTTCATACCCTCAGTCACATTCAAGAACTGTGGGCTCTCCAGAGAGAGACTTGAGGCATCACTAAATTCTATATCTTATCTACTGCAAATTTATTTTCCTGGCAAAGCCGGATTATTTCCTAAAAGTTTTTCTTTTTTCTTAAATCTTGTAAAAGCGATATTGATTTACCTCTGTTTGGCTATAATTTGTTAGATAACATTTGTATAAATATGACTGAGAGACTAGAATGTAATCCCCAAAACTGATTATGAATAACTGATAATTGGCTTAAGAGCAAAGATACAAAACTTTTCAGGTAATGGTTTTTAATTGTTGTGACAAGTATCAGTTCTGAGAAGACTGGGAATGAATTGTATTTCTGTCTGTCTCAAAATGATTACCTGTTCATTTGCTCAAGGTTTTATTTTGCTGGACAGTGACAAAAAAATTGGAAATGCCAATGTGATTCATAACTCATTACCTGAGAAGGACAAATTGCAGGCTGGTCCTATGCTAGATTCATTTAACTATTATCAGGTCTTTCCCTCTTTTTCAGGAACTTGTACTTTGCCTTCTGAGAAAGATATGCTGAGTGATATTGATGAGGAAATAAAGGAAAAGATCAAACAGTAAGAGCACCTATTGCAATGGGCATCTAGGATTTTCATTAAAAAGTCCAAATTTGTAAACAGTTGGGAACAGTTTTAGTTTTAAATGATCCTAAATAAAGTCATTAGGGTGACAGCTATAAGCTGCATTCACCCATTCAACAATTTTAATTGAAGATCTACTTGGCACCAGGCACTATTAAGTCCTCTTAAGTGCAAGATGAATGAGTAATAAGACTGAGAATCTTACATTATACAGGTTTAGCCCTCCATGGCTCCTGCAATATATCACAGAAAAGGGACCCAGAAAGGATTAGAGATCAGAGGAGTGCGGGAGCACATGCATATGGATTTCTATCAATCCTCTAAGATATGGAGGATACTTCAGACAGATGTATGTAATGAAAACGACACAGCAAAATGAGAATACATCTGGAAAACTGGGTTCCATTCCTAGCTCTGCCACTAGTTAGCTCAGTGGCCATGAACTAAAACTTCACTTGAGCAAGAGACAATTTATCCATTTGTAAATAGCGATAAAAAGGTCTTTTTCAGCTACCTTGCAGGGCTGGGGCATTTCCAAATGCGATCCATATAAGTTCATACAGGATAAACAAGCAATATTTTCCTTACTAACACATGAAACTAATGTTGATTCCCACTGATAAAAAGGTGTGAGACCTTTTCCCTGTACTTATTTCTACACGGAGTTTAGAGATCCACAGTGGTGTTTCTCCTTCCACCTCTAGGTTTGGCAAAAGCGACACCATATGTACGGATTACGTCAATTATATGGATGAACTCGCTTCCTACATTGGAGCAAAGCCCAGCATCCCATGGCTTTTTCTCACAGATCCCAGGTTGGCCGTGGAAGTTTTCTTTGGCCCTTGTAGCCCCTACCAGTTTAGGCTGGTGGGCCCAGGGAAGTGGCCAGGAGCCAGAAATGCCATCCTGACCCAGTGGGACCGGTCATTGAAACCCATGCAGACACGAGTTTCTGGGGGTCTTCAGAAGCCTTGCTTATTCTTCCGATGGCTCAAGCTCCTTGCTATTCCTATTCTGTTCATTGCTGTTCTTGTGTTCATCTGATCATCACTGCCTCTAGGATTTCTGAAAGCCTTGCTTATTCTTCCGATGGCTCAAGCTCCTTGCTATTCCTATTCTGTTCATTGCTGTTCTCGTGTTCATCTGATCATCACTGCCTCTAGGATTTCTGAAATTTACTGACAATACCCAGGCAGGAACTTTGCTATTTAAAAATTGAGATTTTTCACACCTCCTACTTTTCTATTCGGCATCTTTTGCCAGTACTCTGTAACTGTCAGTCAGTAAAACAGTGTTATTTCTAGGCTTTTAAATAAGCTCCTTTAAGAATCATGTCACGATCTAAAGACAGCATTAATCAGTCCTTAGATTCCACTAAGACTTTAATCAGAAATATGTTGTTAATATCTTACCTAAATCATCTCCTAAAATACAAACAGTGTTATTTCTAGGCTTTTAAATAAGCTCCTTTAAGAATCATGTCACGATCTAAAGAGAGCATTAATCAGTCCTTAGATTCCACTCAGATTTTAATCAGAAATATGTTGTTAATATCTAACCTAAATCATCTCCTAAAATATTTTGACATGATTCCTTTTCTCCTTTAAGTAAGGTTTGAAATATGTGCTTTAAATCTAAACAAAGAGAAAATTGAGCCCAATAGTTATAATAATCTCAAGCTAACTCTTCAAACCATTTGCAGGGTTAAGGGTAGAGTCTGGCATTATATCCCATTTTTGTTTAATGCAGCATACTCCAGGCAATACCTTCTGTTCCTTGGCCAAGAAACATAGCAAAGAGACCTGGTCGGTATTGAAAACAAACACGAAGAAACTCATTTTATTCACATTCTCAATAAGGAAACAAATTTTCCAACATGTAGCAACACATTGCCACATGTAGCAGCAGCATCATAATGATAGCAATGAGTAGAATACACCTCTTAAGCTGAATATAAAGCCTTTTTAAAAATCGAATATTTCGTCAAAGCTGTAACCAAAGTCTAATTCTACCCTTAAAGGTTGAACTCCTGGGATACCAGAATAAATCTAAAATTTTATTTTAAAAATTGAGTGCTATTAAATTTTACTATTAAAATTTTGATATTAAATTTTTTAAGGTTTGACATTGCAGAGCAGATAAAATAATCTGTCAGCATCATCAGTCACCAGAGGGCTCTACTGGTTATTATACTACATATTTTTTACTATGCCTTCATTTCTGAGGTCAGTAGAGAGGGAGAAGACCACATTTTTCTCTAATATTTTCTTTTTTTCTATTTTTTACTTTCTGTGTGTTTTTATCTTTGAAGTTAAGATTTATCATGGATATTGCTGTACACAATTTTAAGTTTTCTTTTTCTAATCATTTAAGGTGGCAAATAATGTTTTGCTCTTAAGGTCTTCTCACCAGGTGTGAAATATTCCCAAATACTCCCAACTAAAATAGAATTTATCTTGAAATCTGTGGCCTAAATGGAATCAAGTAAAAATTAAATACAGCTCATAAAGTTTATTTTGTTTACTGTTATAAATGATGGTACACAAAATCAATTTAAAATTAAACAGATATAATCAAATTTATATTATTCTTTCTTGTATGATTAAGTTTTTATAAACATTAATTGGCTCATAGAGAATATAATATTGTTCCTAAACTAATCTAGTCAACATACTCTTTTAACAGTCCTTTTAACATCAATCTATATCAAGATATTGATAATTATTATCAATATCTTAATTACTTTTATACAAACATTAATGACTTTTAGTCATTTATGTTTGCATGTATACTTTGATAAAAATGCATATGTTTATACCTCAGATCACTTTTGAACATATGAAGCACAAGGAATTTTTTCACTCCCTGTTTCATCTAGAAATTCTTATCAGTACTGAAAAGTGCCATCAGATATTAAAAATAAAACCAAATGAAAATTTTCTTTGTACACCTGACATAGCTATGCTGATTAGATATGAAGCTAACCTGCATGGTCACAGAATTATTGACCACATTCAGCTTCCCTGATGGAAGAATTGACCTTGAAGCAGGCATTTGGCTATTCAGCCTTCAGAGGTTTCATGTTTCTGAAACCAAATAATAATTTTTAGCCAGATACTAAAGCCAAAGTCAAAGTTCAGTGTTTATAGCTACCAATCTTCTCCTTCCCTTTTTTCTTCCTTTTCTTCTTCTGTTTCCCCTTTCTTTTTTGTTCCTGTTACTACATGTCTTCTTTTTTCTTTCTTCTTTCTTTTTCCTTCTCCTTCAGCAGAAATTGTGGGAGTAGAGAGTACTCTCCAGGACTCTTGGAACTTCCGAGACATTGAGCCAGATGCTAACCCCAAACTGTCTTTCACGAAGTGAGCATATTCCCCCTGACGGCGACTACTTAGCCAAACTCAATTTTACATATGATCCAACTCACCATCATTCCAGTCTCTGCTCAAATGTCAATTCCCTGATCGTTCTATATAAAAATACAATCCCTTATAACCCTCTACCCTCGTGTCCAGCTTTGTTTTATCCATGTCTCCGGACTAGAATGGAAGCTCTGTGACAGCAGGAACATTTTGTCCATTGCTGTATCCCCGGGCCTGGTACAGTACCTGGCAACTAGGAGGTAACTATCTGCTATACTTGTTGAAACTAAAGTATATGCAGCCTCAGTCAAATGTTCCAGACACAAAGCACTTAAGTGGAAGGAGATGAGAAATTGTTGTGCTACAGATGGCTGTTTTAAAATGTAGGTTTTATTTTCATACAGGTTTGGTGAGGTCAGGAGACAGCTGCCATTGAAAAGATAGTTTATTATACTCACAGATTCCCAAGAGGAGGGTCATCCCTACTAGGAGAGGCCACCCAGGGAAACACCAGGGTCAGTGAGAAGGGAGAGGGAATGAGGGGGAAATGTGGGCAAGAGCTTTTATTGTGGTTTCTCAGAGAAGGAACAGGCAAGGCAGGGTAAGAAGGCTTAGGGTGGGCTAGTTTGAATAATTTTAGCAGGTTCTGGGGCATAGGGGCTGCCCTAATTGCCTGATACCTGACTCTGGAGTGTTTAGGGCAGAGGAATAGTTTTGGGGAGTAAAGGGCACAATAAAGGAGGAGGTTTGGGATATGGGGTCTGGATTGTCTGGTTCGTAGAAAGGCACACTTGGCAAGCAAGCTGTTTGCTATCCATAGGAATTAGCTAGCCCTGCAAGGCACTAGCATTTTAATTCATGCATTCAATGTACATTTATGAAGCTCTTTACATGCTCTGGGTCCCCCCATCCTAGGTGATAGACACTTTTTCTGCCTCCACAGAGTTTTCAGCCTGCAGGGTGAGGACAGACGTTAACAACTATGTATTCACATTTACTCCTTTTCAGGTGGCTTAAACCTTTGAGTGATAAATAGTTATTATTCTTAGCTGTTCCTTTACTTCTCTTCAAATAAATCTTCAGTCTGATTCTCCATTCCTTTGGATTACTATGCTATGATCTAGAGATAGCCTTGATGATGTGTAACATTCTATTTTTAAAAAATCTATTAGCTGTTTTTCTCAACAAAAGTTGTGACAATATGAGATTGACAGTGTTTTTATTAATAAATTCTCCTAGTCAATATCTCACATCAGGGCCGGCCCGGTGGCGCACTGCTACAGTGCGCCGCTTGGGAGCATGGTGGCGCTCC
>NW_007731047.1:93204-140417 GCF_000696425.1 Galeopterus variegatus | reverse complement strand
AATTCACCCACATACACACAAAAAGAAAAACGGGGGGGGGGAAGAAGATACAACAACTATACCTTTTTGAAGTTGTTACAACAAGCAAACGGAAAGGACATTCTTGGGGGGGAGGGGAGAGTGGGAGAAGGGAGGGAGGTGTCGGTGATGGGCCATAATAACCATATACATTGTATATTGACAAAATAAAAATTTAATGAAAAAAAAATCTAACTTTAAGCAAGCAAAAACACTTTTATAGAAATCCATCTTCCATGTTCACAATTATCCAACATTTTCAGAAATCGCCAGAACCTGCTATAGTGCTAGAATCTAATTAAAGTATTAAAGCTTAATTAATCTTCAGGATAATCCTTTGAAATAGGTCTTATCATCAGGGCCTTTCAGAGAGAGGCCTGAGATGTTTCCTCCTTTTTCTATTAGTATGTTTTTTAATAAAGAAATATCTGAAAAAATATAAAAATTATAACTTATTTTAAGTGTTTATATAGGACAAACTAAAACTTCAGGCGAAAAGAATATGTTGCAATATTGCATATATATTCACAAGGTAATTACAGGTTTTATTACAAAAATAGGGATTCTTAATACCCTAGAAATGGATAAAGCTGCAAATTCAAAGTTTTAAGATAGACATCATCCTTCAGTCCTATTGTTGTGAATCTGTGACAACATGTACAACCTCTTTTGGAGATAACATCAAAAGTACATGGAATATGAGTCCTGCGCCACTGGCCTTTCTGATGGGCCCTCCTATCAAGATAGCACAGGTAAGCGATTCTCATCTGCTCAATGCAGTGCCCCCTTTAATAGCCAGTATTTTGTAACACTCTGTCTACAGTCCTGAAGTAAAAATAATAGATGATATAATCTACCTACACAAATTTTTTAATATATTGTAGCCCCAATTATAACATATAGGGTCTTTTTAGGTTTTGCAACTACAAATACACATCCAGTGGGCTTCAGAAGTTGTTTGAAACAAGGAACAATTCATTGTGCAGGATTTTGCAGGATCTCTTATAACTAGCACTCCCCAATCATGCAACAGCAAAAACTGCTCCTGAAAATTCCCAAAATACCCTAAATTGAATGAAACATTCCTCATAAGAATCACTATAAAATGGATGAGAAATCTGAGTCTCAGAGACTGTGACCCATGATTGCACCCATTTAGAAAGAGCAGAATTTGGATCCAAACCTGTGTCTCATGATGTCTACTCAAGTAAATTTTTTCAGAATGTCAGAACTGCCTCCTAATGTGGAGTGGCTTTTCGAGGTGACATTTGATGCTTTTTTGTCTGTGCAAGGTCTGTTGACATTTAGAGACACAGAAATCACGCAGCACATAGCTCCCTTCAACACAAGACATGGAGAGTCCAACTTAATGACACTGATAGATGATGCCAGACCAGTATGATCAGCCCTTTGTGTTGACATCCAGAAGTGACTGAGAATGGAAGAGAGTGTCCAAATTTGTTTATTTAAATTATTCCATCACAATTTATAAATTCTCAAGGCTTACATATACCACTGCCTACTTGGTATCTTTTCTTGCATATAGCTAGGCACCCCAAACATAAAACTACTAAATTTACCTCTTAATTTCCCCGAACACTAACAACCCACGTATACCCCAAACTTATACCTTCCTAAGTATTACTCATCCTGGTAATGAGACCTCTAAATATCCAGTTGTTCAAGCCAAAAACCTAGTCATAATCCGCAATTTCTTTCTTTGCTTCAACAATTAGTTAGCCAGGCCTACCATAACAAAGTACCACACACTGGGAGCTTAAACAACAGAAATTTATTTCCTCACAATTCTGGAGTCTAGAAGTCCAAGATCAATGTGTCAGCAGGATTGATTTCTTCTGAGGCCTCTCTCCTCGGCTTGCAGATGATCGTCTTCTCCTCCCTGTGTCATCACGTGGTCTTCTTCTATGTGTCTGTATCCTAATCTCCCCTTCTCATAAAGACGGTAGTCATATTGAATTAAGACCACACTCAAAACTCATTTAAACTTAATTATCTCAATAAAGATACTATCTCCAAATACAGTCACATTCTGAAGTACTGGGGGTTAGGACTTCAACATATAAATTTGGGGGAGACAGTTCAGCCCCATAACACTGCACCATTCACCTACCTACAATACCAGCAAATGTTTGTAATTCTCTGTACCTCAACAGCCGCTACCCTGGTCCAAGCCACTGTTAACTCTGACCCATTATTCCAACAGCCTCTGATACAGTCTCCTTGATCCCATTCTTGCACCCTAATGTTCTATTTTCTATGCAGCAGTGAGTGATCGTTCTCAAACACAAATAGGATCTTGTCATCCCGTACTTAAACCTCTACAATGGTTAAACATTGCAATTAGAATAAAATGAAAAGTCCCACCGTGACCTACAAGATGTCTCTCTATGTTTCAATCCTATATTATGCCTTTCTCCCTCTTTTCTATATTCTCACATGACCAGCCTTATTTCACACTAAACTCATTCCTAGCTGAGAACAGTTACGTTTGTTCTCTCTCTGCTTGAAATGCTTTATCCCAAGATCTCTACAGTGCGCAGTTTCTTATATTCAGATCTCAGTTTACATAGGACAATCTCAGAAAGAGGTACCCTCCCTGGCACCCACCCAATTCACATCAGCATAACAAACTCCCTTTCAAATCATCCTTTTTTATTTTCTTCTTGACACTTTTTTTCTGAAATCCTTTGTTTACTTGTTTATTGTCCATCTCCTCCTTTCTCACCTCCAATTAGAATATGAACATAAATCCAGCCTGTTTTATTCTCCACCATATCCTCAGTGTCTTCAATGTCTTGTATACAGTAGACATTCAATAACTGTTTATTAAATAAATAAATAAATTTGCATATATTAACTACATTTTTAATATACATTCTTATATATTCTTAATATATATTCACTTAAATATACATCTTTAACATGTTCCTTTTAAAGTCATTTTTAGTCAGTAAATAAATACTATTGTTTATTGCTTAATCTCAAATCATGATATATTCACTATACAGAATGATACATCTATTGACATTTGGATATTACAAGGCAAATTTACTTTCATATTTCCTAAATATTACAGTTACCTTTTATCAAGGAGACTAGTATCAAATTCAACCTATCATAACAAATTATATCAATAAGTAACATTAATTAATATAAAATCAATACATATTATGTGTTTTCTTAAACAACTCCTTCTAATATCCAATCTATTGTTCTTGAAAAGATGTTTAAAATAGGCCAGACAGTAGTCCAGGTTGAGTCAAATTTGTACTCTGTATTTCACACATTCACATTTATAGAAGCAATTGAGAGGATTTGAAAGACAAAGGAAGTCAGATTACTGAAAACAATCATTTGTGTTACAGTTATCCCAAACAACATGCAATGAGCTGAATGTATCCCCCAAAAACTCATATTTGGGAACACTTATCCCAATGTGGTAGTATTTGGAAGTGGGGCCCTTGGGAGGTAATTAAATCATGAGGGTGGAGCCTCATGAATGGGATTGGTGCCATTGTAAGAAGAGGCAAGAGAGCTAGCTAGCACTCTTTCTATCATTCATGGAAACAGCAAGAAGACGGCTGCTTATAGACCGGGAAGAGGACCTTCACCAGAGCCCGACACTGCTGGCATCTGATCTTGGACTTCCAACCTCTAGAACTGTAAGAAATAAATGTTTTTTGCTAAGCTAATTTATAGTATTTTGTTATAGCAATCCAAACGGACTAAGACAAGGATATTTTTTATGTTGAAGCTGACTTCTTTGGGGTTAATAGTCACCTAAGGGAAAGAAACCCATGTCATGAGGCTAATTTACTTGCTGCACAAAGTCTAAAGGTACATGATCACTCTGGTTAACTATTATCACCACCTCCATACAGACAAGATAACCTTGTACTTGCAGGAAACAATGACATTCTTCTCCAGTGTTTTCGTATTTATTTTATCATCCTCTTTTGATGAATAGCAGCAAGTTTACCAGGACATTCTGTGTGCCCATATTACACATGAGGAAATAAATACATAAAGAGGCAGTGGTAGATCCAGAGAATTTCCAATTCCTTGTCAAAGTGCTGGCTAATCTAATGACCAAGCCCAGAATGGAAGCACATATAATTTAAAAACTCAGCTCTATATTGACAGTTGCCTTGTGTTAAGATAACATCATTTAACAAAGGAGATTCTGACCACCCCCTTCCAATTCTGAGATGGTCCTACACTGCTCAAACTTTTTCCTACTATATTCACAACTCCTTTTCGTAGACTCAGTTATCAGATTTAACTATGGATGAAGCCCTGAAAATAAAGAGCTTTCTAAGTTGGAAACATAGTTGATCAGGATAAAAGCCCAAAGGATTAAGTTGTGATACTTTTCCCCACGTGGAAAAGTATAACCTCCTATTTGTTGCATAATTATGTGTATCTGCCAAATAGAGATTCCAATTCTATGTTGAGTCTATGACACAGGCATGTAGACAGCCCAAGGCATTCCCTGACATTAGAAAAAACTATTGAGGCAATGAGGTTTACTATCAGCTTTCCCTTTTTGCTTTTGTGCTCCTTAGAGTATTTTTCATGTCATTCAAATATCCACTGCCTTCACATTTCTTCTGCTTTCATACTAGTCTCAATAAAGGATCTGTAATTCACTCCCATTAAGAATGACTTAAAACAGCTTAAAATGTCACATTTCCTGGAGGAAGTACATTTCAACATCTCATATGGATGATTAGAACTCTAATTCTTGATGGATGGGAAATTGGTACCTCAACTACGGCTGGTTTGTGAAAGGAAACAAAGTCAAAAATCATGTAGGTCACAGTCTTATGTAACTTACCCGCATTCCAGGGCTAGCACCATAGAAAGGTGGCCAATGTTCAAAATTCCAGAGTCCAACTGGACTCAACTTGTCGCTGATATCCAAGAGGACAGGCTAGTGAGTTTCTTGGTTTCTTGCAACACTAAGGTCAGGTTGATGAGTTTCTAGGTCACAGCAATAGTCAAAGTTTTGTAGATGGTTCCAGAAGGACACTGTGATTCTAGATGGTCCACCCATTTGAGTAAGTCTCCAGCCAGAAGCAGACAGTACAAAGAACAGATCCAGCTCCTAATTGGAGAGGAGGGAATACAGCTGTTTTAGTCCATTTTGTTTTGCTATAACAGAATACCACAGACTGGGTAATTTATAAAGAAAAGAGATTTATTTGGCTCATGGTGCTGAGGCTGGGAAGTTTAAGAGCATGATGCTGGCATCTGCGAGGCATCTGATGAGGGCTTTCTCACTGCATCATAGCATAGCATAAGGGAGAGTGCGAGTGTGAGCGGGAAAAGAACAAGAGACTTTGAACTGAGGCCAAACTTACCCTTTTTATCAGGAGCCCACTCCTAAAATAACTAATGCACTCCCATGATCACGGGTAATTTATAAAGAAAAGAGATTTATTTGGCTCATGGTGCTGAGGCTGGGAAGTTTAAGATCATGATGCTGGCATCTGCAAGGCATCTGATGAGGGCTTTCTCACTGCATCATAGCATAGCATAAGGGAGAGTGCGAGTGTGAGCGGGAAAAGAACAAGAGACTTTGAACCGAGGCCAAACTTACCCTTTTTATCAGGAGCCCACTCCTAAAATAACTAATGCACTCCCATGATCACAGCATTAATCCATTTACGAGGGCTCTGCCCTTATGACCTAATCACCTCTTAAAGCACCCACCTCCCAATACCTTTCCACTGGAGAACAAGATTATAACACATGAGCCCTTGGGGGACACATTCAAACCACCGCTATAGCTAAGAAACAGACAGGATGCCAGAGTCCCAATCAAGTGGCCTGGGGGTAAAAATAGGGCTTCACTTCTGATATAAAAGACATAGGGGAAAAATCAAGTCACAGAGATGGGTATGCTCTCTGAGAGCAGTCCTCCAAGAAGCATATCCCAAGACAAAACTAAATATTAGAGAAATATCTATGAAAGATAATAGGAGGGAAGCTGGAAAAGACAGGAGAGCTGTCAGACAGGGCTGCAAATCTGACCGCAAACAAAGAAGAGAGGGGAAGAGAGTTGGGTGGAAGCATCCTAGTCTTCCCAGCAGTCTAAGAAAGGTTTGGCAAAGCTGTAGGGGAGCTCCTGATCCACAGTTGGGCATCAGAGGAGTCCTGTCTCTACAAGAAATAGGCCTGCTTACTCTCCTTGCCATACTCAGTCATTATCTGGGAGCAGCCTGGATAAGTATGGCCTCAGTTCAAAGTCTTGGTGAGGGGACAGGTACAGAGCTTATACCAAATACCATCTTGGTGTGGACTGGCTCAGGTATTAGGGGAAGCAAAACCAGCAGATTGAAATTTCTCTGCATGTAAGTGAACAAGTGCCTCTGCATGAAGGCAAAACTGGCAATTATTAATCCTCCTCTCCCAAGTTTATGTAAATTTTTTTTCTTACATTCGACAAGTTTATTTAATCTAATTCTCAAGAAAGGGTGAGGCAGGTTGTCACAGCTCCTAAGAAGAGCTTTTTCAAATTCAATTTTAATATTACTAAAGGCTCACTGTACATGTGTAGTTGGTCTATTCTTATTCTAGCAGTTTAATGACATTACTGACCAATTCAGCTGTTATTCCACCAAATTTATGTAAATAAAGGAGAGACTCTCAACTATGAATCTCAGGCCCAAGCCTTCAAAGATGAAAATTATAACATCTTGAAAATTTTCCAAGATAATGGCAAATTATTATCTGAATTTCACTGTATCAATTGTATCCTTGAAGGTAACACTATTCCTGTTAGTGTTTTATGCTGTTCCCCAAACCACTTCTAAATCAGTATTCTTCCTACAGAATATCAAACAAACAGGTAATAGAGGAAGTGACAAAATCTGTTTATTTCTCAGACTGCTGCTATGTTGCAAATAGCTCTCCAATGCCAGTGTTTTCAGCTTCAGAATAATTTCATGTTTTCCAGTCCAAAAGTTTTTGTAAAAATGATAATAGTAAAGAGTAAATAGAATTCATGCTTTTCACCAACAGTTTTTGAGTGCCTATTCTGTGTTAGGGCCTATTCTAGAACCTGGAAATTCAACAGTGAATTAGATAGAAATAATCCCTATTCTTAAGAAGGTTACATTCTACTGGCAGAAAAGAGTTAAAAACATATACACAAATTAGTAAAGAAAATACCATGTCATGGAATGATATAAAATAGACAATAAAGGGCCTAAAAAGTTATCTAGTCTAATCCTCTAGCTGCAGACCAAGGTGACCCAGGAAATATGCAAATTTGATGGCTACCAATCCCCTTTGAGTCCCAGGTATGCTTTTTTAAGGCTACTACAGCTGTATTACAACTACAAAACAGCATATCAGCCCAAAACCTGATGGATTTCTTGTCAATTTATCAGTACTCTGAAGTTCCATATTTCTGTAGTGCAGAAAGAAGCCCAGCTGCAATTCCATGCACTTTATTCCCATAGCATCTCACTTTAAATCAGCAGAATGCTCCTTTTTGGCATCTTCATTACTTGTTCCCACTCAGTTTTACCTTCAACCTATTCTCTTTCTCTCATATTTTCATGCCACCAGTACTCAAACTCAATATTTCAGCCTCATTTCTCTCTTCCTCTGGCCTTAATCTCATTTTCAATCTAAGGATTGGTCTTAAAAAGTCTGCCTCCTATATTTCTTTTGCCTCTTTCTACCTGTTAATTCCCACAGCCAGCAAGTTAGGTCCAGCTGTCATTATTCCTAGACTACTGAAACAGACCTCTAACTGGCCAGATAAACTTTAGTTTCTCCATCACAGTCCATCCTACATACCACTGCCAGATTTTTCTTCCTGAAGTGAGCCTCTATACACATTACTGCTGCTCAAAATCCTTCATTGGTTCTTCTTTCCCCATTTAAATCACATGTGATGTGCATCCCAATATGTCTCAACCTACTTTTTCAATCTGAGTTATAACTATGTGCCAGACAAACTATACATGTGATTTACAGTTTGCTCCCTGAATAAATCCACCTTTATGTGTATATTTATGGTCACCCCCCTACCTAGAATTCAGGCATCTTTCAAATCCGTCTTGATTCTAAACTCTTTCCTCCTCATCAGCCTTTGTATTTGTTTCCCTGAAACATGCTGAGATCTAACTCTAGTTATGAGTGTAATGGCAACGAAGGATGTATTAAGGTAAATATTGAGGCAGATAGATATTCTTTTGCAAAGCAGTTGCCCAGGTGATGTTATTGCAGGATCTTTAAGAATCCTCAGACATGGGAAAGTGAGCTGCTTTCACTGACAAGAGAAGCTAAAGGTGATTCACAGGTTCAAGAGTCTCAGCTTCATTGAAAGGCATAATAAGGCTGGAGATTCAGCTGATTTTATAATTCTGAAACCTGAAAAAGTAAAATTTGTTCTGATTTTCAGCAAGGTTGCCCCTGAAGCTACAAGAAATAAGATATTCTTTTAGGTCCACCAGAGGAGCACTCTGGCTCCCTGGCATGACTTGAGCTGATAGTATAAAGACCTGAGCCTGTCTGTTTCCTTCATAAGTGCTTCCTTACACATAGAAGTAGCCATCTCTCTTCTTGACTTTGTGGTCATCATTATTGCCATACAGATAAGCACATACAAAAGGACTTGCATCAGTAGGTACTTTCTCACAATCAAAGATAGGTGATAATACAGTTAATTATGATGGCACCAGCTATGGTTTAAATGTGTACCCCAAAGTTCATGTGTTAGAGATTTAATCCTCAGTGCAACAGCATTAGGAGATGAAGCCCAATCAGAGGTGTTTGGGCTTTGAGCACTCTTTCCTCATGAATGGGTTAATGTCAGTATTGAGGGACTAGGTTTGTTATCATGGGAGTTGGTTTGTTAGAAAAGCAAGTTCAGCCCCCTCTTGCCCTCTCGTACATGCTCTCTCACCCTCTGGTCTTCTGCCATGGGATGACAGTGATAAGGCCCTCACCAGATGCTGAGCAGATGCTGGCACCATGCTCTTAGACATCCCAACCTCCAGAAACACAAGCCAACTAAATTTCTGATCATTATAAATTACCCAATCCAAGGTATTTTGTTATAGCAGCACAAAATGGACTAAAACATCACTGTTTTCGTGGGTTACTGCATCCCCATTCACAATTTTCAAGTAGCTCATACGACATTTAAGTCCAAGGACATGACCAATTCAATCCCCAAATCTCATTTTCGAGTGTCCATTTCCTTGGACAATTCATGGCAACTTTATACCAATTTCTGTATAAGTCAGTGTTCTGTCTCACCAGTTATTTTAACATAGAGAATATAATGTTAATAAATGTTAACAAGGTATCAGAGAATCTAAAACACAAAAAGAGAATACACAGTATCACAGACGTAGTAACTACAGAAGGAACTACCAAACCTGGGTCTGAGGAGACAAAAGGAACAGACTGGAATTATTAAAACTTAGAGGTTTAGGGGGAACTTGACAAGCAGTGATCTTACCTCTAAGGAGAATGCAAGCTGCCTGGTACTAATATTTCCAAGGATGCATGAAGAAACTGGTTCTAGGAGTGCTGAAACAACTAAAAATTGAAACTACCTACAGTACCACCATGGTTGCTGAAGTAAAGACATTCTGCTGCAGTAATGCTAACAGGAACCAGAAATAAAAACAGGAAGGAGCAAGTCCTTTATTTTCCAAGCTTCAAAACTCCCCCTGACAAGAAGCCAGCTGGCAAAAGAGGATAAAGTTTGCAGTTTCAGCCCCAGCATCATAAAGCAGAGCATAAAAGAACAGGTTTGAAGTTGAAAGAAAAAAAAGAAAATCAGCAAGCTTTCTTTAAACCCATCTTAAATGCCACTCCCTCTATAACAGCTTTCTTAATTTACCTTATATACGTGTGTTTTCTCTCTCCTTTGAATCAGTATAGTAACTTGGATTCCTTCTGGTGTCACTTATGTTTTTCCCTGTACTGCAGTTATGCCTGTACTTGTCTTAATCTCTCCTTTCTCCACTGTCATCCTTTTCTGTACATGTTAAAGGATCAATGAATGCTGGAACAGTGCTTCATTTATCTCCATATCTCCTGTGACTTCTCAATAGCTGGTTGTTGAATTCGTGCACTGCTTAATCCCCAGTGCCTAGAATTGGACCTAATATAAAGTAGGGGTGCGTGTGTGTGCGTGTGTGTGTCTGTGTGTGTGCGTGTGTGTGTGAGACTCTGTGTGTGTGTGTGTGTGTGTGTGTGTGTGTAGAATGACTAAATGAGCTAGTGAATAAATTTAACTAAGTTGAATGTCAGCCTAGAGAAATCAGACGGGTGACACTAGGAGACTTCGAATATAGGAATGCCTTGTTTAAACAGTATGTCATTTTGAAATGAAAGAAAATGTCTTCTTTTTAGAGTAATTAATCTAATCTCAAACTCAGAAGACTTTTCAGCATCTGATTCACTCTCTTCCTCCACTCCTCCCTTGACCGTATAAAAGGAAGATGTATGCCAAAATCCCACGGACTTAAGGAGATCCAAACCTGAAGGTATTGTCCCACAACACAATAAATGTAGAGAATGGGTTTCACAACCAGTACTAATGACAAAAAAAACATGTATTTGGCATAGACTTGCCTGAAACGATAAATATAGCATATTATATTAAAAACAAAGGAAGAATGGCTCGGAGCATTCCTCTGGAAGGAGATGAAGTCTGTTCCAAATTCCGGGGTACCGGAGAGCCTAAAATCCCCTGGCAGATATATTTAATCACTGTTCTATGTTATTAATAAGCGAGGATATTAGGTAGATGGTGGAATAGGAGTTTTCAATGCTCATTCTCACAGTAATATCAATTTTAACAACCATGAAAATTTCATCCACACATAAAAATACCTTCACAAGAGCTAAGGAATTCAAGTGAGGGATTACAGCACCTAGGTGGGGCACAGAAATAAGAAAAGATTCATTGAAGAGGGTAGGAAGAACAGTTTCACACGGTTTCACATTACCCACATCACCCCTCCCCCAAGCCCAGGCAGCACAGCATGGGGAGAGAAACCCTCCATATAAGCAAAGGAGATTGAAGTCAATACTTGACTTCACTGTGGACCCCAGAACAAGGCCTGCCCTTTTGCACCTTAGTGCCAGGACCAAACCTATGGACCCAGTGCCAGGTTTAATGTCTGCTCCAATGGCAGGTCAGCTCCCATGGACACAGACTTCAGGCCTGTCTCCACAGACAAAGTTGCCAGGTCAAGCCCAGTGGATCACAGTGCCAGGCTGGCCTCTGTGGCTGTGGGTACCAGACCTGCCCATGTGGATGCAGCTTTAGGCCCACCTCAGTGAACCCAGGCTCCAGGACTCTCCCTGTGGACCCAGGAAGCAAAACAGCTCTGTGGACCCAAGGCTTGCTCACCTGCTAACCTGGGCACCAGGCCTGCTCACCTGAGGACTTCAGCAGCAAACCTGCCGTGTATCCTCTAATACTGTAATGGAGGTGTGTAAAACACATATCTCTAGTATAAAGGTTAAAAGACAAAACTATTAAAAATAATTATAGCCACAATAATTTGTTATGAGATACACAATAAAAAAAAAGATGTAATTGGTGACTTGAAAAACATAAAATGTGGAGGAGAGAGTAAAAAGCAAAGTTTTTAAGCTTGATCAAAGTTAAGTTGTCATCAGCTTAAAACAGACTGTTATGACTATAAGACATTTCTATGTAAGCCTCATGGTAAAAATAACAAAAAAAAAAGTGCCTGCAGTAGATACACAAAAGACAAAGAGAAAGGAATCAAAGCACAGCACTACACAAAATCATCAAATCACAATAGAAGATGGTAAGAGAGGAAGAAAAGAATAAAAGATTTACAAAAGAACTGGAAAACAATTAACAAATGGCAGTAGTAAGTTCTTAACTATCAATAATAACTTTAAATGTAACAGATTAAATTATCTAATCAAAAGACAGAGAATGGGGCCGGCCCTGTGGCTCACTCGGGAGAGTGCGGTGCTGATAACACCAAGGCCACGGGTTCAGATCCCACATAGGGATGGCCGGTTTGCTCACTGGGTGAGCGTGGTGCTGACAACACCAAGTCAAGGGTTAACATCCCCTTACCAATCATCTTTTAAAAAAAAAAAAAAAAAAGACAGAGAATGTTGATTCTGGGTGGCTGGATTAGGGAATACTCAGCTGGTGAAGTATTATTTATTCTGAATGCTTCAGTAGGCACAAAACTTGTCCCTCTTCTGCTGAAAGGAGAATGCAGGTGGCTTTTCTTTAGATTAGAATGATTGGGCAGCTCCAGGTGTTCTGTGAGGGTGTTTCCAGAAATGATTGATACCTGAGTCAGTGTACTAAGTAGGGAAGATCTGCCCATAGGTGGGCACCATCCAATTGCCTGAGGGCCTGGATAGAACAAAAAGGTGGAGGAAGGATAGATACTCACCCTCTGTCTATCGTAGCCAGGACTTTTATCTTCTCCTGCCCTTGGGTGTCAGAACTTCAGGTCCTCCAGCCTTGGGATTTCAGGATTCACACAAGTAGCCTCCCAGGCTCTTGGGCCTTCACCCTTGAACTGAGAATTACACCATTAGCTTCCCTGGTTGTAAGGCCTTTGGACTTGAACCAAGCCATGTTACTGATCTTCCTGGTTCTGTTCTCTAGCTTGCAGAGAACCTATTGTGGAACTTCTCAGTCCCCATAATCAAGTGAGACAATTCCCCTAATAAGTCCTTTCTATATATCTTTATATATATACTACAAGTTCTGTCACTCTGAAGAACTCTGACTAAAACAGAGTGGCAGAATGAATTTTTTTTAAAAAACAACAAGATCCAGCTATATGCTATTTGATAACAAGAGACTCACTTTAGCTTTAAAGACACACATAGTCTGAAAGTGAAGGGATGGAAAAAGACATTTCATGCAAATGTTAACCAGAGAGCGGTAGTGGCTATACTTATATCAGATAAAATAGACTTTAGTCAGAAATTGTCACAAGAGGGCCGGCCCGGTGGCACACTGGATAGTGCGCCGCTTGGGAAGCGTGGCGGCGCTCCCGCCCGAGGGTTCGGATCCCACATGCAGACCGGTTCCCGCTCACTGGCTGAGCGAGGCGCAGGAGTGACGCCGAGGGTTGCGATCCCATTGCCGGTCCCCGGTCCGGTGTGGGGGCAACACTGAGGGTTGCGATCCGTTGCCGGACACGGAAAAAGACAAAAAAAAAAAAGAAATTGTAACAAGAGACAAAGAAGGTCACTATATAATAATTAATGGGTCAATTCATCAAGAGCATATAGCAATTGTAAACAGCTATGCACCCAACATTGGAGCACCTACATATATAAAGCAAGTATTAATAGATCTGAAGGGAGAGATAGACTGCAATGCAATAATAGTAGGGGACTTCAATACTCCACTTTAAACAATAGATAGATCATTCAGACAGAAAACCAATAAGGAAACCCTAGACTTGGACAACACTTTAGACCAAAAAGACTTAACAGACATATAAAACACTCCATCCAACAGCAGCAGAATCCACATTCTTCTCAAGTGAACAGAGAACATTCTCCATGATAGATTCTATGTCAGGCCACAAAACAATTCTTAACAAATTTAAAAAGATTTAAGTCATATCAAGCATCTTTGCTGGCCTCAATGGTATAAAACTAAAATTGGTAACAAGAGGAACTTTGAAAAAACTTTAAAATACATGTAAATGAATAATATGCTCCCAAACAACCAATAGTGAAAGAAAAAAATCAAAGGAGAAATTTTAAAATATCTTGAGATGAATTAAAATGAAAATACAGCATATTAATCCTATGGTATTTAGCAAAAGCAATTCTCAGAAGGAAGTTTATAAAGATAAATGATTACATTAGGAAAGAAGGACACTTTCAAATAAACAGCCTAATATTACACCTTAATGAACTAGAAAAAGAACAAACCAAACCCAAATTTAGCAGAAGAAAGAAAACAAGAATGATCAGAGCAGAAGAAAAATCACATAGGGAATACAAAAAATATTTAGAAAAAAAATCAACAAAACTAAGAGTTGGATTCTGAAAAATTAAACAAAATTAACAGACACTTAGCTAGACTAAAAGAGAGAGAGAGAAGACTCAAATAAAAACTGAAAGGAAAAAAGGGACATTACAATGAATGTCTCAGGATCATAAGGGTCTGTCATAAACAATCATATGCCAACAAATTGGATAATGTACAAAAAATGCATAAATTCCTAGAAACATACAATCTACCAAGATTGAATCAGGAAGAAATAGAAAGCCTTAATAGACCAACAACATATAAAGAGATTGAAGTAATAATTAAAAACCTTCCAACAAAGAAAATCCCAGGACCAGATATCTTCATGGCTGAATTCTACCAAACACTCAAAGAAGAATTAATACTAATCCTTCTTAAACTCTTCCAAAAAATAGAACTAGAGGAAATACCTCCAAACTCATTTTATAAGGCTAGCATCACTCTGATACCAAGGGCAGACAAAGAAACCACAAGAAAAGAAATCTACAGGGAAATATCTCTGATGAACACAGACATGAAGTCCTCAATAAAATACTGGCAAACCAAACTCATAGCACATCAAAATATTATACCTCTTGACCATGTGGGATTCATCTCTGAGATGGAAGGTTGATTTAACATATGGAAATCAATCAATGTGATAAGTCACATCAACAGAAAGCAAGATAAAAACACATGGTCATCTCAACTGACACAGAAAAAACATTTGACAAAATTCAGCAACCTTCCACAAGAAAACTCTCAGCAATTTGGGTATAGAAGGAAATTTTCTCAACATAATGAAGGTCATATATAAAACCCCCACTACTAACATCATAATCAATAAGGAAAAACTGAAAGCTTTTTCTCTAAGATCCAGTAAAAGGTGAGGATGACCACTTTTGTCACTTCTGTTTAACATAGTACTGAAGTACTAGTCAAAGCAATCAGATAAGAAAAAGAAATAAAAGGCATCCAACTCAGAAAGGAAGAAGTTAAATTATCTCTATTTGTAGTTGCCATCATCTTTTACATAGAAAATCCTAAAGATTCCACCAAAGCACTCTTAGAACAAACAAATTTAGTATAGTAAAATTGAAGGATATAAAATCAACATACAAAAATCAGTTGTATTTCTATACACTTACAACAAACTATCCAAAAATAAGAAAACAATCCTATTTACAATAGCATGAAAAAGAAAAACACTTAGAAATAAATTTAACCAAGGAGGTGAAAGATCTGTGCACTGAAAACTATAAAACATTTCCCCAAAAAATCGAAGACACAAATAAATGGAAAGATATCCCATGTTCATGGATTGAAAAACTTAATATTGTTAAATGTTAATACAACCCAGAGAAATTTACAGATTCAATGCAATCCCTATCAAAATTCCAATGACGTTTGTCACAGAAATAGAAAAACAATCCTAAAATCAAAAAACTATAAAGACCCCAAACAGTCAAGAAATCTTGAGTAAAAAAACAAAGATATAGGTATCATACTCTCTGATTTCAAACTATATTATAAATCTATAGTAATCAAAACAGCATGGTACTGGCATAAAACAGACACATAGACCATTGTAACAGAATGGAAAACCCCAAAATAAATCTGCCCATATTGTTCTTCAACAAAAGTGTTAAGAACACATCATGGGAAAAGGATAATCTCTTCAATACATGGTGTTGGGAAAGCTGGACAACCCACAAGCCAAAAAAATGAAAGTGGACCCTAATCTAACACCATACACAAAAAATCAACTCAGAATGGATTAAAGACCTGATGCCTTAAAACTCCTAGGGAAAAAAACAAAAAAGCAAAGAGGAAGAGACAATCCATGAAATGAGAGAAAATATTTGCAAACGAAATGTGATATGGGGCTAATACCAAAATATACAAGGAACTTAAGCAAGTCAATTACAAGAAAACAAATAACCTGATTTTAAAATGGGCAAAGGACCTGAATAAACATTTCTCAAAAGATAATATACAAATGGTCACAGGTATATGAAAAAATGCTCAACATCACCAATCATCAGAGAAATGTAAATCAAAACCACAATGAGATATCACCTCACACTTATTAGGATGGCTTATCAAAAAGACAAACAATAACAAGTGTTGGCAAGGATGTGGAGAAAATGGAGCCCTGGAACACTCTCGGTGGGAGTATAAATTGGTATAGCTATTATGGGAAACAGTACGGAGGTTCCTCAAAAAGTTAAAATAGAACTATCATATGATACAGCATTCCCACTTCTGGATGTATATCCAAAGGAAAAAAGTATGTCAAAGAGATATCTGCAGCCTCATGTTCATTGCAACATTATTCACAATAGCCAAGATATAGTATCAACCTAAGTGTGTATCAGTGAATGAATGGATAAAGAAAATGTGTTATATATTTACAATAGAATATTATTTAGCCTTAAAAAATAAAAAAAATCCTGTCATTTGTGACAACGTGGATGAGCTGGAGAACATTATGCTAGGTGAAATCAGCCAGGCACAGAAAAACAAATACCACTTGTTCTCACTTTTATGTGGCATCTAAAAAAGGCAAATTCACAGAAGCAAAGGGTAGAATGGTGGCCTCTGGGGGCTTGGAGGTGGGGGAAATGGGGTGATACTGGACAAAGGATACAAAGTGTCAGTTATGCAGGATGAATAAGTTCTGGAGATTTAATGTACAACATGGTGACTGCAGTTAAAACACTGCATTGTATACTTGAACTTTGCTAAGAGAGTAGACTTTAAATGTTCTCACCATCCCCCCAAAATGGTAACTATGCAAGGTGATGGAAAAAGGAAAGAAAAGAAACACCCTAAATTTTGCACCCATCTATGCAGAAGCAATTAAAGAACTTTTTCAGAAAAGAAAGTAAAAAAGAAAGAAAAAACACTTACAAAGGATCATCAACATTTACTTATTGAGCTCCTACTGAATACCCCCACTCTCTACTGGGTATTGAGGAAGATAAATAAAAAGTAGACATGATGGTCTCTGACAGGAAATATGAAATCTGTCCACAGAGATAATAATTTACCCTTATGAGACAATTAGCAAAAAGCTCCTGGAAGTATCATGTTAGGTAATATGGGACACAGTATTTGATCTATGGGAACTTAGCAGCCAAATATGCAGGTGTCAAGAAGCCTTCTTGAGGACAGTGAGGTTTGGTCAAGGTCTTGAGCCATGCACAGGACTTGTACAGTGCAAGAGAGAGTCCTCTACCCAGATTTCAGAGGCCTGTGCAGGAGGGAGCATGCTCTCAGGCAGAGATGGGAAGGAATGTGGTGTGTGTGATGGGCAGTACCAGACGTCCTGAGAGACAGGCATGTGCGGAGAAATGGTAGACTGGGCAGTGAGGGAGCATGTGAATGCCAGTGGGAGGCTAAGAAGGGTCACAACATAATGGTTGGTTCAGGAAGATTAATTTCCTGAAGCCATTTGAGAGCCCAGCTTCAGAAGGATGGCCTGAGAAAGAGAAGAACAGAGGAAACATCACTAAAAGCAAAACAGCTTCATAAAAAGAGTAGAGTTGGGGCTAAGTTCACCTGACAGGGCAGGGGTGGTACTAAGAAGATAAGGTAGTCACTGAAGAAAGGAAAGAGGATTCTACCATTCTGTCCTTTAGGCTTCCTGATGGAACAGCTTTTCTCTGCTTGGCCCAGAGCCTCCTCTTGGCTAACTTGAGGGGTCACTAACAGGTAATGTGTCATAATATCCTGTTATTGAAGGAAACTTCCAGTAAACAGAAGGCTAAATCTTCTTCCCTGTCTTCCTCCTCCTATCCCTGGGATAAGACAGAACCAGCTGGGCATGTCCCCAGACAAGGGAGCGTCCCTTCTGGTAAGAGCCAAGAAGGAAATGTGATGGAATGAAGCCCAGGGATCTAGAAATCTCCACAAACCCTCACAGATTCTGCAGTAATCACCAGCACTTGGCTAGCACCAGCACTTCCCACGCTGTAATTTCCTCATCTCCCTAAAAATCCTAGTCTGCTACCCAAGGAAGCCAGACAACAAGCACCCTATTCAAACCACTCCTGCTCTGTTTGGCCTTCAAACTGCAAACTGCATATGGAATTTGGAAAATGGAGAAGTGAAGTCTATAGAAAACCTAAGAGATTGATCAGGTAGCTGTAGCTGTCTCATCTTCCCATATTAAACTCTTAGTCATACTCCAGGGGAGGGACTAAGACTATACAACCCTCTTAAAATCTCTTCCAGCATCCTGTTAAGAGATGGAGCTCTGTAATTTCAAAGCACACTGCAATCCCTAAATTGCTAATCAACCATTTAATACAAACATACTTATTGAACATCTGCTCTGTGCTTAGCTGGGCCCTAGGAGGAGGAATAAGATAAAGCAGAGCATGGCTTTGGAGTTAGAGAAGCCCACCGCCTAACTGAGATCACGCACAGTTAAAGAATAGGTAAGAATACTGTGAAGAACTGACTAGAAAAGTTAAAAGGTCAGAAAAAGGAGAGTCTGGTGGAAACTAGACTATTAGGAAAAGCTGATTACCCACAGAGCATCACCATTAACATGAATACAAACCCTAAACACTCAGGAAGACAAGCCCAATTAGAAACATTTGCTCTTGGGCCGGCCCGGTGGCGCACTGCTACAGTCGCCACTTGGGAGCGCGGTGGTGCTCCTGCCAAGGGTTCGGATCCCACATACAGACCGGTTCCCGCTCACTGGCTGAGCGAGGCGCGGGAGCAACACCGAGGGTTGCGATCCCGTTGCCGGTCCCGGTCCGGTACGGGCGCGACACTGAGGTTTGCGATCCGTTGCCGGACACGAAAAAAAAATAATAATAAAATAAAAAAAAAAGAAACATTTGCTCTGTGTCAAAGCTTTGCCAAAACAATGAAGGAAAGGTGTGCTAGTATCGTGTAAGAAAACATTCTCCTTTGGCACACCTGTCTTCTTATAAAGTAGAAATGCTCAGTAAATAAAATTGACTCTTATAGAACACCAACTATTTCTCACTTACTGGACAAAATGTTTTCAGGAAATAGACTCACATGTCATATGTCTAACCTAAGACAGCAGTCACCAGGAAGAAAGCCCGCTGTGTTTGTGAAAGTCTGAATGGGCCTCTGGAATGGAATCTGAGTCATGGAAGGAGCTTTTCTTATAGTACGTAAGGTGGCCGTACTTTATTTTTTTTCCTTTGGCAGCTGGCCAGCTTGGGGATCTAAACCCCTGACATTCATATCACTTTAAACTAAACAAGATCACTTTTGAGAGTAAGAGGGGGCACTATTAGTAAAGATGCCAACACACCTGCTGTAACCCAGGACTGTCCAGGATTCATGGCCATCTTACATATGGGAATATTATCCTCTCTATCTACCTGACCTTTCTCTAATGCTTAAAGTTCTACCATAGAAATACAGTCATTCTTCGGTATCCATGGGGAATTGGTTCCAGGACCTCTCAAGAATACCAAAATCCTCTGATGCTCAAGTCCCTGATATTAAATGGTGTAGTATTTGCATATAACCTATGCACATCCTCCCATACACTTTAAATCATCTCTAGATTACTTTTAATACTTAATACAATGTAAATGCTAGGCAAACAATTTATATTGTATTGTTTAGGAATGACAAGAAAAAAGTCTGTACATGTTCAGTACAGACACTTTTTTTTTAATATTTGCCATTTATAGTTAGTTAAATCCATGGATGTAGAACCCACAAATACTGAGGACCAACTATATATTCCTTCGGTTCAAAACAGTACTATCTCTTAAAACCCAAATTCCTCTATAAACACTTTCTTGTTACTAAACTCTTAGTGTAACTGTTATTCATATCCCTTGCAGAGACCATGGTTACCAGGGAGAAGGCTTTGAAAGGTTCAGGTGGTACATAACGCCCCACCTCCTGACACCTGATTCTGTACCACATCTACCACCCTACACATCCTTCCAGGTATGTGCCTTTGCTCTCGTGGTCACTGGAACTAACAATGCATTTCTCCGATCTCTAACCACACATTTTTCTTCATTCTGCAAGTCCTTGATCAAACACTGATGCAACTGAAAATCTTCCTCCAGTCCTTTCCCACAGAGTAAACCTCTCAGTCTTGTGGGTTTGGATAGCCCTTATTAAGCCTTTGTTACTGTACTCATCACAGTCAAATTGTTAGCAATGTGAATCTTCCTCCCATCTGTCTGGTCGAATGCAGTGCCTGACACCTAATATATACTCAGTGCATGATCCTTTCTTTTCCCCTGCTTTCTCTTCCCTTGAAGGGAGGCAGCACAGCTTCAAAATCCCATCACGTGTTAGCTGTGTGGCCGTGTCAGGTTAACCTAAGTCTCAACTTTTCATATGTAAAATGGAGACAATGATATTTACCTCATAAGGTCCTTATGAAAGTAAATGAGATAATGTATCTAAGTGTTTAGCTTAGTGCCTGGCACTCAGTGAGTGCACAGTCTATAGTCATTATCATTAGTGGTATTTCCTCCCATCATTTGCCGACTGTAATGCATGGTGCCAGCAGGAAGGACAGCTATAGAAGTGCAAGGGAGCCAGAGACATGATTCAGTGACTTCAAAATTTTGTCCATTGAGTTCACCAGCTTTACAAACTTAACATCTACAAGAGCTAGCTCAGCTCTTCAAATCAAGCCCTACTGAGTTTCCAGAAAATTGAGCTATTTTTCACTGTTGGCACAACAAAACCTTTCATTATAGTCCAGGTGCACAGCTTTTGTTTATATGTTCTATAGTTCCAAAGCAAAAATAAATAAAAGAATTATTGTTCCCTAATCTCCCAGGGGAGATTACACCTTTACAGCTCCAGTGGCCATATCAATCACTTTTATTTTCTGAAACCAGGACAAGGGACCTCATTTTTGTCCTTCCCCCGTACCCTCCCTGTTTTTCTCTTACCCCTACCACACTCAGCCCTTCTCTTCCAAGTTTTATAAGGGCTCTACACCATGAAACACACAATAAAAAAGAAATTTTTACTTTAAGAATAGCTCCTCCCCCTTTTGCAATTTTTACATCAACAGACATTGTTACCAAAGCCATTCTCTCCTATGTTTAGAGAACTTCCAGTGCTCTTGGGAGAAGAAAATCACAGAGTAAAAGGTAAGGCTCCTTGGCATCAAGCATTCAAAGTGAGTAGGAGTGATTTGGTACAGAGGATTTCATGCAGAAGGCTTGATTTCTAGTTCTGACTCCTTTATTTATTAACTCCAAGACCTTGAAGAAGTAATTTTTAATCTTAGATTGCCAACACTTTGTTTGCAATTGAGAGCATTGGATTGATGATCTTCAAGGTCCTTCCTGCTCTGACATTCACTGAGTGTTATTTTCGGCACATTGAGCAATCAGGACAAGAAGCCAGATTTAGTATTGCATAGCAAAAGTGGTAAAAAATAATGAGTATAAACTGTTAACGGGCATCTATTTCTTCTTGTGTTAAGGCAAGGATCCTGATATATGAACTTCAGCTGGTTATTTCTACTAACATATCCTAAGTATTAAAGGACACTCTTCTGAAGAAATTCTCTCCAGATTTTCCTACAGGCAACCATGGGCAAGAGAGTGGCCATCATAGGGGCTGGTGTCAGTGGCTTGGCTGCCATACGGTGCTGTCTGGAGGAGGGCCTGGAGCCCACCTGCTTTGAAAGAAGCAATGACATTGGAGGCCTGTGGAAATTCTCGGTGAGTGGCACATCACTGGGATGTCAGTGGAAGGGACATGGGTTCCAATGCTAGACAAATCTGCTCAGTTCTCATTCAGACTTGGGAGACAGGTAACAAAAGCTCCAAATCTGGAAAGTAAAATATTACCTCTCCCATCACACTTATGTCTGACCACTCAAAACTATTTGGCAACAGTGGGTTTTGTCCTAAAAAGGATATCCTCAGCTCATCATGCATCGTCACTTGCATGGACAGACCAGATCTCCAGGCTATAAAAGGTCCCAGTATCAGAAATTAGCCAAAAACACACCACTGCCTTCCCATGTAACTGAAAGGATTCTATCCATTATTGCTTTTAAATCCCGGGAACATAGTTGAAAAAAAGATGAGCAAACAAACCCGGACTGAGATCCTGAAGAAGTAGAACTCAGAAGTCCTGAGTTCTACTCCCAACTCAGGTTTTCTAGGCAGATGGATTTTAGGCAAGTCACTTTTTTCTTCCCAGACCTCAAATGCTCATTTGTCAAATGCAGAGGTTGGAAATTAGATTACCGCTAATGTGCCTCCTAATTCCTATAGGCTATGATTCTATAGTTAACTTACATCTACTGGGAAGACATCAATTATTATAAATTATGATTGTGTGTGTTGTGTGTGTGGTGTGTGTGGTTGTTGAACGTCTATCAGCTCCAAATCCAGAAAGAAAAATGATGGTCTTTGCCAGTTGGGCTCATTGTCGTAGAAATAATTCAATCAAGAAATATTCCCGGGGCCGGCCCAGTGGCGCACTGCTACAGTGCACTGCTTGGGAGCGCGGTGGTGCTCCCGCCGAGGGTTCGGATCCCACATACAGACCGGTTCCCACTCACTGGCTGAGCGAGGTGCGGGCACGACACCGAGGGTTGCGATCCCATTGCCAGTCCGGTCCGGTACGGGCGCGACACTGAGGGTTGCGATCCATTGCCAGACATGAAAAAAGACAAAAAAAAAAAGAAATATTCCCTATAAACGTAATTTTTAAATTTCAAAAGTCAGGTTTAGGAAAACTTCTAGCCTTTCTGTTCTGATTTCTCAGCCACTGTGGTCAAACATAGATGATACATATTTGGCTTAAAGACATTATATCCACATCATTTATCTTACAACCATTCAAGTAATCTGTCCTGATCCCAGTTATTGCCCAAAATGTAACAACAGATTCCTCTGATAGAGTGGATCAGTGCTAACTTGAAACACATTTGTATTATCACAAAAGCTTTCTTTTTTTTAATTTTTGGTTCTGTAACCCCAAAATAATCACATGAAATATAATTTCTATTTTCCATTGGGGGTAATCGAGAGTAACTTTTTGCAAGAATTCAATTTTCTTTATTTACATTTGCTCAGAGAAATGTCACCAGCTTAGACTAAATCATGAATTGGCTCTCTAACACCTCATTAGAAACAATTAAATGTTGCTTGAACCCTATTCTGGCAGAATTTTGTGCTAGGTACTGGGATAACAAATACATGACATAATTACTCCACATAATCACTCTAAATGATGTTTACTCCGTGTGATGAAACAAGCCATAATATAAGTCCACAATCCTTTGATAGCAAATTGATAAACTCATTTGATAACAAAGCCTATCCTGAAATCATAAGGTTGTGCGTTGTATAGATGTTGAAAAACATGAGTTGAATGAGTATGAGGCTAAATCCCACTTACGTTGTGCTGTAGAAATTTTATTGCACTTGATTACAGGTTGCTATTCCAGATCTCTCTAGGAGTGTTATAGAGAAAAATTCAAAAATATACACATTCCAAAATATATCTGGCCCTAAGACTATCAAATAAGAGGTTATAGAACTTTACAAGAATGTGATAGCCCTTGGTGACTGTCAACTCAATAAAGTGCCTTAAGCTTTTAGCAGAGTGTGGACTGCAGAAATCTTAGTAAGTCAAGGGAAACTTCCTGCAAGGATAAACACTTAGCTGAGCCTTGGAGGATATCCTCAGACAAGGAATGTAGAGGACCACTATGTGACAGAACCCCAGAGAGTGCCATTCCCATCACAGTTGATGAATGGCACCCCATAGACTTATGCAGTCCCTGGCTATGTGCCAGTACCAGGCAGGAGACCAGCAATCCACCCAAGCCACAGAGAAGGTGATGAACATGGTATATCCAGGAAGGGACCCATAAGTTAACCAGAGTAGCCAGATCAAAAAGTTCATTTAAGGGCCGGCCCGGTGGCGCACTGGATAAGTGCGCCGCTTGGGAAGCGCGGCGGCGCTCCCGCCCGAGGGTTCGGATCCCACATACAGACCGGTTCCCGCTCACTGGCTGAGCGAGGCGCGGGGGCGACGCCAAGGGTTGCAATCCCGTTGCCGGTCCCCGGTCCGGTAGGGGGGCAACACTGAGGGTTGCGATCCGTTGCCGGACACGGAAAAAGACAAAAAGACAAAAAAAAAAAAAAAAAAAAAAGTTCATTTAAGGAAACAATAAGTGACTCTGGGTTATCCACAAGAGGGAGTGTCCCTTTTCCATAAGGTCATGTGTATAAGCAAAATTCTACTCAAATGCCCAGTGGAGATGTGGACACATACAAATACTTGACACTTGAGCCCCCTCCATACACCCTAACCCTTCCTCCTTTTCTAAGAAAAGCTGCTTGGCACAGTGTACAATCAGAGGGAGAGATATTTGAAGAATGTGTTACATAAGCTTTCATCCTGTAAGACTCTGCTAGGCAGAAGGTGTTCCAGAAGAAAGAAACCTGTTAATTTGGAACTTTTTACTATGTGCTTTTTCTGAGAAATAAAAACCAAATGGGGTTTAAATACTAGCGTGCTGAATGTAAGCATGTTTTAAGTTTCATACACTTCTATGAAAGGCCTCACGTCCTCGAAAGATTTTATTGCTGCTGTAACAAACATTGCTCAATGAGCAATAGGTTAGTATCATTTTTATTGCAAAAGGACAAAACAACAGAACAAGGACTATCTGAAAATTTTTCCCACTCATTCATTTATTTATTTAACAATTGAACCTATTAGGTCGGCCCGGTGGCGCACTGGAGAGTGCGCCGCTTAGGAGCGTGGCGGCGCTCCCGCCCAGGGTTCGGATCCCATGTGGAGACCAGTTCCCGCTCACTGGCTGAGCACGGTGCGGGAGCAACACCAAGGGTTGTAATCCCGTTGCTGGTCAGTAAAAAAGACAAAAAGGAAAAAAAAAAAAAAAAACAATTGAACCTATTGTACACATTATACATAGGGAATTACTTTAGGCATAGCTGCAGATAAGAAGCCAGACAGCATTTTAAAAGCAGAGAGAAAAGAAGTGAGTATGTAATTAGGGTAATAAAACAACGGGAACTTGGTAGAGGCAGGGATGATTTAGCAGTTGGTGAGAGGTGAGATAAGAAAAGACATGAGGAAGAAGGCTACTTTTGAGCTGGATCTTGAGGGCATATTTAGATAAGCAGAAATGGGACTTATGAGCGGAGGTAAAATATGACAAGGCAGACCACTAAAATGCATGCAAACCTTTCTTGCATTAGCTTCTGACCTTGCCCTCAAGTTGCTTATGTTCTAGTGGGAAAGGTGAGAAATGAACACAGTTATAACTCAAGACAGATGGTGATAACGTGAACACAGTTCCTTGGATCTCTGGTTCTAGGGCAAGCTCTTTCAGCCAGAGGCAGAGTTTGAGCTTCATTTCCTCCTTACCAGCTCAAACCACCCACATATTGAAATCATGAAAGTGCACGTTCTCTGGAACAATAGTCCGTTGTTATATAATACATTTGCTTCCTTTGTTTGGAGAACAGCCTTTCAGAGAAAATTCCAAAGAGCTGTAGGGTACATACTCTCCTCTCCTCCTGTTACAATTGGCCAGAGTCAAGGGGTAAAAGAGCAAAGATTCACACAAGATGGAAATAAGCCAAGGCCTTATCTGTTTCCCAGAGCAGAGTCCTATTTCTTAACCAGTCCCCAGCCACAGCTTAGCCCTTCCTCTTGTCAATGGGCTGCCGAGAAACCTCCTTCTCACATCTCATTCTTCTCCCAGCCATCAACAAAAGGCACCAGCTGTGGGTGAATGCAAAAAGACTAAAACTTGAGAACCTGCCAAGCATGAGCCTTCACCCTTTTTCTGACCCTCACAAAAATTTCAAAGTGAGGTTTAAAAAAGTTAAATCTCTGAGCTCAGATATTTATGAGAAATACCACAACTATGAGTAGAGAAAGATTATTTTTCTCAACACGAAGAAAAACATGGAGGCCTCAGGCCACCCCCTGCTTCCCCACAGAGACACAATCCTTTCCAGAAATTTTTGTGTCCCTCTTCCAGAGATCAGCTGGATGCGAGATAGACATCTTGGATTCAGCATCAACAGGACATTCCATCCTTTTCTCCATTGCATAAGAGTTCCTTTGGGACTTGGGGAAGCAGAGGCTACCAGCTTTTAAATGTATTTTCAAGGTAGCACATTGTGTGCACTTTTTTCCTGCCCTTGCAACAGAGAGGAAATGTTTATTTTCAATTCAGCCTTCTACTGCTTCTCATCAAGAAGCCACTTTTCAATTACACAATAGCTTTAAAATGAAGTGCCAAGATTTCACACATATTTTAAGGCCTCTCTGGTTTCCTGAGGTTTTTTTTTTTTTTTGGTGAAGAGTAAATACCACTAACTGATGCATTAAAGAACTTCTCAAGCACAGAATTCGTTTACAACAGAGCAGTGATTCTCAGTGTCATTCCTGGACCAGCAGCCCTGGCATCACCTGAAATGTGTTAGAAATGCAAATTCTCCAGCCCCACCCTAGACACACTGAATCAGAAATTCTGAGGGCTGGGAATCTATGTTGCAAGAAGCCTTCCAGATGATCCTAATTACACCAAAATTGGGAAACCACTTCAACACAGAGTTCTACTTCTGGCGAAGAGCTCACTGAACTTCAGAAAATTAACAAAATAGGCTAAAAGTTGCCACCTTTTTCAGACCATTTTGTTGTATTTTTTAAGATCAGAACAAGTGCTGGTACAGGAAAAAGAAAACTCTTAAGTGACCATAAAGACAGAGCTAATGCTAGGGGTAATTACAGTGTGGAGAGGGCTCCAGTTCTGTGCCAGGTGCTATGTGAAGAGTTTTCCATTCCATATATTACAGAGAGCTTAGCATTTTTTAATTTTTTTATACTAAAGATCTTTGAGTCAACCAAGAATTGACTCTTCAATGAACAGAACACCATTCTTGGCTTCCTTCTTGAGCTTTGTTATCTTTTCTAGGACCATGCAGAAGAAGGCAGAGCCAGCATTTACCAGTCTGTATTCACCAACTCTTCCAAAGAAATGATGTGCTTTCCAGACTTCCCTTACCCTGATGATTACCCAAACTATATGCACCACAGCAAGCTCCAGGAATACATAAAAACATTTGCTCAAAAGAAGAATCTTTTAAGATACATACAGTTTGAGGTAAGGGCCTCATAATTTGTACTGTTGGTATTAATACATACATGGAATAGAGAAGAGGTAAGGATACAGCTCTGTTACAGAAATCAGAGCCAAATGTTTGTCCATCTCATGTAGTCATCCATTTGGGCTGCTACAACAAAATACCTGAGACTGGGTAATTCATATGTAATTGAAATTTATTTCTCAGTTTTGGAAACTGTGAAGTCCAAGATCAGACACCAGCAGATTCAGTGTCTGGTGAGAGCTGCTTTCTGCTTCCACAATGGCACCTTGAAAACTGTGTCCTCACATAGAGGAAGGTGGAAGGCAAAAAACAGGCCTCACTAGTTCTCTTCAGCCCTTGTATAAAGCACTAATCCCATCCATGAGAGTGGAGCCCTCATGGCCTAATCACCTCATACAGGCCACACTTCTTAATACTGTTGCATTGGGGATTAAATGAACATGAATTTTGGAGGGGACACAGCATTCAAACCATAGCACCTTACCAATTAAGATTCAGATTACAAAGCATTCATGCTTCAATTTTTTTTCCCTAGACTCATTCTCCACTAGCCTTTGAGAGCCTGTAAAATACACTAGAAAATGCTGGAGGCAGCTATGCCATCACAGTCCACTTTTCACCCTCGTGCACTTATGTTTTGCAAATAATCCAAAATTCTCTAGTCCATATTTAGACTTCTGTGGGTTCAATGCCAATGAGTTGTTGTTCCAGAAAACAAGGCATTTGTTAGAAAGTCCACCATCACATTGTGAAGAGAGTAAACAAATGGATGATTAATATAGTCACCACCCCCATTCTTCTCCCACTTAGTTCATTAGGAGTAGATTTCCCCTTAAAGAGCTTCAAGGGTTATGAGATAGAGCTATTGTTCCTGTAAGTGACAATAATGTTTCACATTTGTATAGAACTCTTAATTTCAATTACTGTTAAATGTAGAGCATGTACACATAGCAGGAAAAACAATCAGCAAAATTATGAATTGGGGTTATATTTACATAATTATTTTACCTGGAGTAGTTCCAAACATACAGTTAAAATTTTCCAACTGTCATTTTATTTCATTCATTTATTTATCCCATTCATTCATTCAATTCATTTATGACATTCTAAATGTCATAAATTGTCTCAACTTATGGTAGTGATATCAATAAACATTAAAGAAGTTCCTACTATGTGCTTGCATTGTGCTATGTGCTATATGTCAAAAAAAGAAGTCTAAGACTCAGCCCTCAAGAAGCTTATAATCTAATTGGGGGTCAAAATAAATATAGAGTGAGTAAATAACAATATAAGATTCAAGTAACAATTTAAATCAAAAGACAGGAAAATTTTAAAAGGTGTCTGGTTTATAAGTAAAATAATGCTAGGAAAATCATGAAGCAAGTGTCAACACTTTGGGAGAGGGTACTTTTCCAGGAGAGGTAAAATTTGAGTTGCATTTGGTAGGTGTTTTAGATAAGTGAGTGGCACAAGTAAAATAAGAGAGGTGGGGAAAATGCCCTGCTCATTTGGAGACCCATGAGCAAACCAAGGTATATCTATCTTCTAGGATTAGATACAGCTGTATATATCAGTAAACCAATGTGTACTGTGGCTTTAAAAAAAAAATAGAGTGTTATTTTGCAACCATGTAAAAGAAGTCCAGGGTGGGGACACCAGATTTGATATTGTGGTACCACAGTCAGCAAAAACTCAGCTTCACGTGAGGCATACCTTGTCAAGTTTGCCTCATGGTCCAAAACAGTTGCTGGGGCTTAAACCATCACATCCACCTTCTAAGCAAGAAAAAAGAGGAAGAGATGAAGGGAAAAAGTATGTTCTCCCAGCTGAATCAGTCGCCTTTCACAGACTCTCCTGGAAAGCCTATCCAACATTGTTTACTTGTGTCTTACAAGCCACTCTAGTTGCACAGGAGCCTGGGAAATGTATCACTTTGCTGGGTATATTGTCACTCCAAACAAAATCAGGGTTATGTTAGTAAGGAAGAGGGAGAATTTGGATATTGGAGAAGCAATGAGCAATCTCTGTCCCAGAAGAGTTTATGGGAATATCAGAAAATAAGACCAAAAGAGTAAATTGGAAAAAAATTGTGTGGACTTTTAACTATAGCATTAGAAATGTGGAATGAATCCTAGAGGCTGTAGGAACAGAAATAACTTCAAGCAAGAGACACAGAATTAATGTGGTCCTTCAGAAAGATGAATCTAACAAGGAGGATGAAGAATGGCTGCAGGAGATTGGAAGCTGAAAACAGGCTAGTTATAAGCTCTTAAGGTAGTCCATGCAAGGGAGTGATAAGGACTTGAACCAAGGCAGTGTTAGCAGTCATGAAAGGAAGACAGAGATGGTGAGATTCTGAGAGAAATGCTTGTTTAGACATAAGGCAAGGATGGAGAAACAACAAGCAAAACAAGTTGTGAGTTTGAAGCCTAGGTAGCTAGGAGGTTCATGTCATCTTTGAAAGTAATACAAAAATCAGAAGCCACTTTTGGAGAAAATATAAGTAGGTTGATCATAAATATGCTACATTTTAGGAAACATTAGGTGGCCCTCCAGATGGAAAGGTCAAGCTAGACTGGATCACAGAAGAGAGACCAAGCCTGAATATGTTTGTATATTCATACTATGGAAAGTTGCTGATATTTCTAAAGGAAAGTGTCTATAAAGAGCAAAAGAGAGAGCAAGGATCAAACCTTGAGACATTCCCGTATTTATTACGTAGTTGAAAGATAACATCAGAGAAGGAGGAAGCCATGTCAGTGTAGAGTAGCAGTAAGCAAACGACATAGGTTTGTTACATGGCATCATTCACAAAAACATTCAGTGTTATCGACCCCCAAATCAGCTAATTAAATATCAGAAAGTAAATACACCCCAGTGAGTAATTTTCCTTGTGAGATCTGGAGATTCACTGAAGATTCATATGACTCCTGTGTTAATATATTTCCAAACATTTCTCAATGACCAGGAGAGCTCATAACAATTATTTCCTCCACAGACACACTACAAGAGGGGGGAGAAAACAGAATTATAAATAAAAGCTATTTTTTCTGTTTATTTTTTTTAAGACCCTGGTTTCCAGTATAAAGAAATGCCCCAGCTTCCTAATCACCGGCCAATGGGTTGTTGTCACTGAAAAGGATGGGAAGCAGGAATGTACCATTTTTGATGCTGTAATGATTTGTTCAGGACATCACGTATACCCCAATCTGCCAACTGATTCCTTTCCTGGTAAGCCGGAAAAATATATAATAACTGGAGATTTATGTGCAAACATCAAGGGTTAAAATAGACTTTTCTATAGATTATACATAATGATTATTCCTAAGATCCCAAAGATTTCAAAAGGAAAAAAAATTTCAGTCATATAATATCCTAAATATGGTAATAAATGGTCTCCTAAACCTCTATATTAAAAAAATAAAAGACCTGCAAGTCAGAGATCAAACAGACTCAAGTTCTTATTTTATAGACAGTAACTCAAAGACAAGTCCTGACAGCACATGGGGTCTTTGAGTGGAGTAACATTCAAAAAAAGTAGAGTTCAGCTGCCAAATAGTTTAAATAAAGGCACATTTTCTTACGTTATTTATAGGAGAAAGTGAAGTTTCTAATTTCATCTTCATCCACAACTTGCAAATATACTTTAGAAATCTCAGTAATTTGTATGAGTGTGTGTAGTGTGAGAACATGCATGTATTAGCATACTCCATTACCTCCCAAATGTAGCAAACATCAAATAAATGCAACACACACGGAGACTTCCTTCCTTCCATTCTTCCATTCTTCCTTCCTTGCGAAAAGAAAACAGTCTGCTCAAAGATTAGAGTTCTCATCTCTAGTCATGATGTTCATAGGCCAACATAATAAAAGAGTTGAGGAAAAGTAGATTAAAACCTTTAACGTTAACAGGCCATAGATTTAGTGGTTGTGAGTGTGAGATCAGAACACCTGCTTTCAACTCCTCATTCCACTAGGTCCTTTCCACTTAACTTCTTTGTCTCAATTTCCTCACCCTTTAAAATAGGGATAGCAGCCGAGAGTAGTGCTCAGGATCCATAATTAGCAATGATTTACTGTATGTTCTCAAATGACTAGAAGAGAAGTGCTCAGATGCTGTCATCATGAAGAAATGATAAATTTTTGTGATAATGAATATGATGATTACCTTGATTTGATCACCACACATTTTATACGTGTATTGAAATAAAATTGTGTTCCACATGCATATGTACAATCAGTCAAGTAAAAAACAAATAAATATAAAATAAAATAATTTTTAAAACTAAAAATAAAAAATAAAATAGGGATAGCAATACCTACCATTCAGAGATGTTATCAAGATTAAATTAAAACATGTAAATCATTTAGCATATCATATCAAATTAGTTCTCATACCTTAAGTTTTTTTTTTAAGGCACTAAAAGAAATTATTTGAGGGCTTAGTGTCAAAAAACACTAAATGGATAAACGCATTTCAACTATAGAAATTTTTTAAATTAAAACAGATAATAATATTTTAAAAAAAAAACCCACAGTAAAAAACTGAGTCTTCGTAATTTCTGAAAATCAGCTCAAACCACTCCCCATGTTTTACTTAGGCCTAGACCGGTTTCAAGGCAACTACCTCCACAGCCGGGATTATAAGAGCCCAGAGTCCTTCAAGGGCAAGAGAGTCCTCGTGATCGGCCTGGGGAACTCGGGATCAGACATTGCTGTTGAGCTCAGTCATCTGGCTACAAAGGTACATGATGTAAAAGGTTTTGGAAAGTTAATCTAGGATAGGGCTGTGCTACTAAATCAACAGCCTAGGCACTGAGGAAAGTGTTCACCATATCCTACCACAAGAGATTCACCTGTTGTGCATGCCCTTTAAATCAAGGAGGACTTGAGACATTCTCCATGTGAAGCAAGGTAATTGGCTCATGCCAGTAAGGAAGTACATTCTGTTGAAACCAGAGGTAAGTGTACAGATGTGTATACATATATAAGTGTGTATGTATGTGTTTTTTTGTTTTAATTTTATGTTCTGATAACCTCCAAGTAGACTGGTTCCTAGGCAGCTCTAGCTTTATGTATTTAACAGTATTTCTCATCACCTACCACACAAAAGATACTGTGTTCACCACTCTGCAGTTCTAGAAGATACACGCAATTTGGGTTTTACTATCATTTAATCATTCAACAGCAGGTGCTCAAAAAATATTGGGCACTTACCATGCATTACAACTATGTTAAACTAAAAATAAATAGTCATAATTTAGACTAGTTCCTGATTTCAAGGAGCAGTCAATGGATGGAGGTGGGGTGACAGGTACACAGGCCATCGCAAAAGGAGGTAAGTAGTCTTCCAGTGGAATTAGGTGTAGAGAGAGCAACACTGTGAAAAGAGAACCTAACTTAGCTTGGAAGAAGTCAAGGAAGGCTTCCCAGAGGACTCCAAGCTGAGTCATACATGACCAGTAGACCCCTAGGAAACTTAATATATTTTTAAGGAAACACATACTCAATCAATTCTTAAATGGATGTAAATAAAACCTAAAATTTTTTAAAACTAAAAATTCCCTTGAGTTGTCACAAAGTTAAAGTCTATTTCACAAAAATGGTAAAATAGACAAGAGCCAGCCTTGTCTTAGGACTGAGGTAGCCACCATGGTTTGGGATACCCAGCAGAAGTCCTGGGGTACATGTGTAGAGAGAACTGGGAACAAAAGACCAGAGATAGGGAACAGAATGAAATCTTTGGCATCGCCTCCACCTAATTTCAGCTAGAGGTTTAGCTATATTTTCCCCACCTAGCCCACCAGCTATTACCACCCACCACCAATGAAGCTTACTAGATTGTCTAGTGCCTGCCAGACCTGCCATCTTAGTCTATGAGTATGTGAAGATTAAGCCCATCACATTGGAATACAGAACCCTCTTGTTCCAAGATATGGTTCTAATTGTTTCAACGAGTATGCACCAGCCCTCTGGGGTGGTGAGAGGGTAGTCCTGCTTCTACTTAGTTTTAGTTATAGATTATTCATCTAGAAACACTTCTTTAAAAGTGTTCCTATCTGGATATTGAAAGAAATGTGTGGAAGTGCCCAGAGAATTATGTCGTGTTTGCTTATTTTTTACAGAGTGATGTTGAAATTTGTGTTGCCTTTCCCCACCAGGTCATTATCAGTACCAGAAGTGGTTCCTGGGTCATGAGTCGGGTTTGGGATGATGGCTATCCTTGGGATATGGTATATGTTACCCGCTTTGCATCCTTTCTCCGGAATGCCCTTCCTTCATTCGTCTCCGACTGGTTATATGTCAAGAAGATGAACACTTGGTTTAAGCATGAAAACTATGGCCTGATGCCTTTAAATGGGTACTACAAATCATGCATATTTTATCATTCAAAAAAGTAGGGCACTTGTCCAAGTGAATTCTTTCTCTCTAGTTCTTACTCATTAAAGCTGATGAGATTAAATTAAGGACTGCACAAGTGACAGGATATACCCAAAGACCATGTATAGGTTGGAAATCTTATCAAAATTAGTCTAGTGGAGAAAGTGGTATGAAAGAATCCAAAATAGGGATGGATCAGACAGATAGATCATCCTCACAAGCAGGATTTTTTTTATCGTAGCTATAAGCTACAGCACAGAACTTTGTAGGCTACAAATATTGGTTCTTCTTAGTCTCACATTGTCTAATGTGCTTCTAAAGAGCTATTAACAAAGTAGGGTTAATCAACAAGTCTCAGCAAGTGGGAAGTCTCAAACAAAAGTGCACACTTCTCCCACCCCTGAAGGAGGCATGGAACATATACAGCAAAGGAGATTCACCGAACTGATGTGGCCTATAAAATTAGTAAGATCATTTGTTTACTTCTTTACAGAGACAGAGCCCAAAACTTACTGATTAGGGAGCCATTCTAGGTAGAAGGATCAGTATATCAGTAGAAAAAAAAGAATATTCTGGTGGGTAAAAAAAAGAAAGAATTCACTAAGAAATTTCATCTTCTGGTCCATGCTAGCCAAAAAGTTTCATGGTGTTTGGAGAAATAGGTTAAGAAAAAATAGGGAGAGATCATAAACCAGAACAGCAAATGCCAGGTTTAGCAGCCAAACCCTCATCCCAAGGCACTTATTCAATCCAGTCTTGCAGACTGCTATACCCCTAAAGAATGAAAAAATGTTGATTTTATGCATTTAAAATTAAGATTTTATGCATTTAAAATATAGTAGAAATTCCAAAACTTGAGCTGCTTAAGATTTTTTTGTTTTATAAGAGTAACTGCAAATTTTGTTTTAGTTTTGCCATTTAGACAATTAAAGCATAGTTTTGGAAATCCATTCATTCTAAGAACTAAGCTTCCTCTTAGAAAGTGTTCCAATTACACTAAATTGCTGACTACACTTTCTCACTCCTCCCTTTGTGGAGGGAGACGGGGAGAGGAGGGAGAAAGGGGAAGAAAAAATAAATTTTGCTGTGACCTACTTTTTGCCACCTTGCAAGGTAAAAGAAGAGATTTCAGATTTATAGAGGCAGAAAATAGTGTGGAAGTAAAAGAGTATATCAAAAAGTTCATGGAAAAAATAGAATGAAAAGATAATACATGTCTTTCCGTGAACTTTTTGAAGTACCCTCATATAGAGACAAATTCCAAGATTTATGAAGGTTTTTTTGTGTCTGATATACTTGGAGGAAATTCCAGAATCCCTGAAGGAAACTTAAGTCAAAATGAAGTACATCATCATGAGAAATATCATTCCTAGAATTCTGGCAACTAAAATGCAGTATCAGAGTTGTTATACTTTCTTTTGTGACAATGGCTAGTGAAAGACCAAACGCGGCAGTAAAACATCCCACCACTGCAAATCTGATCTCCCCCTGCAGGACTAGACCTTAAAGTTATAATAACGTTCACTTATAACAATGTTGCTTGTATGTGCTAGGCACTGGTTTAAGTGCTTTATAGATCGTTGTTCACCTAATTCTCACAGTAAACCTATCAGGAAGATTCTGTCATTATCCCCATTTTACACATAAAGAAACAAATATAGAGAACTAACAGCTATTAGGAACTGGAGCTAGATTATAAATTTGGGTCATCTAGCTCCAAAGTCTGCACTCTTAACCACTTTATTGTCTCTGGGAATTAGTTTTATTGTCATCTATTTGGTGAATCTCCAAATACTATAAATACCCATAAGGGAATCTTCAGTCTTCAAGGGGGCAAAGGAGGCATTCGTAATCAGACAGAAATTCTTAAGGATTGTCACAGACAATGGGAAAGGAATCACCGCAAGAGAAGAGGGTTTAATCCCTTGTGCTGATGTTTAACTGCTCAACTTGGTTTCAGAGCTATGATCTGTTGAAGGTATTTTACAGCAAGGGTATTTGTGTCTCATTTCTGCATAGTGCCCTGAGAAAAGAGCCAGTGTTCAATGACGAGCTCCCATCCCGCATCCTGTGTGGCACTGTGTCCATCAAGCCCAGTGTGAAGGAGTTCACAGAGACCTCAGCCGTGTTTGAGGATGGGACCGTGTTTGAGGCCATTGACTCTGTCATCTTTGCAACAGGCTATGATTATGCCTACCCCTTCCTTGATGATTCCATCATCAAAAGCAGAAATAATGAGGTCACCTTGTTTAAAGGCATCTTCCCCCCACTAATGGAGAAGTCAACCTTGGCTGTGATTGGCTTTGTCCAGTCCCTTGGAGCTGCTATCCCCACAGCTGACCTGCAGGCCCGCTGGGCTGCTAAAGTGTTTGCAAGTAGGTGGGCCATTCTGTCTTTGATTCATTTAGTCAAAGAACATTTATTGAGCACCTGCTACATGTCAAGCACTGTACTAGGTGTTAGGGATACAAAGAGAACAAGTCAGACAGGCTTCTTGACCTCCCAGAGCTTAAAATAAGGTGTGGTGAGAGAGGGCCACAGCAGGTGACGTTTTGGGGTGTTCCAGTGAGGGCAGTTGGGCAGTGAGCTATTTGATGTAGAGGGGACAGCATGAGGAAAGACACAGAGGTGAGGAATAGTATGGAATTTGTGAGGAACCAGAAACATTTTGGTGTGAGGGAATATAAAGCAGAGACAGGGAATGGCAAGAAATAGAGAAAGGACCAGAGCATGGAGGGCCTTATAAGTTAAAGAGCTTACACTTCTCATAGGGAAATTGGGAGGACTTTGCAAGGTTTTAAGTAAGAAAAGAACAGCAATGAGATAACTGCAATGTCAAGGTACATTGTGAAGATTGGAAGGGTCCTGGTGGGTGTTGGGGGTGTGCTGGAGACCTCATGGGTGTCAACTTGTATCAGAGTCACAATGTGAGGCCACTCAACTCTATTGACAATCTCTTCCCACTCCCTCCCTTCACTCTAGACCCCATGGTCTCCAGAAACTACAAGTATGCTTCTGCGAGAAAATCAAGAATATGAGGATTACATGGAGAAAAACAATGTCTCAAATATATTGACTTAATCTACTCCTATCGTATTGATCATTATTGTTATCAAAAGTGTCCTTTTATTCAAAGGTTCAAAAATCTTGACCAACATAGGTATAACTTACCTAACATAATGTCCATAAAAACTTATAATATAAGTAATGAAGAAAATATTACAATCATAAAATGTGTAGTATTTACAGGCTCCCCTATAAAATGCTTCTATCGTCTTTTTTTCGAAAGGCACAATAGTGCCAAGGGCCTGAGGTTTTATGGGAAGACTGGATACAGTTCACAAACCTGAGAAATTAACATGAAACAAGGGTATCATTTGTTTATTGAGTGAACATTTACTGAGCATCTACTATGTGTCAGGCTCTGTCTTAGCACTTACTATACAACATCAAACAAAACAGACCAAAATTCTGGTCCTTTACTTTCTAGTGGGGCACACAGCAAATATCTGACCATAGAGCCCTGCAAGGCTGAGGTAAGATGCTGACAATGACTGCGAAGTGTTCATTCTCGCAAATGTCAAAGTAGCTTTCTTCCATCGTTACAAAGGCAAGTGAGCTACAATCACCAATCAGAAGAATCCGTCACTGAGGTAGTGAAATTTGCAAAAAACTAAAAATTTTCAGCTGCCCCTTAAAACATTCTACCTGACTGCAGGCTGACATTGAAATCCCATGCTTCCTTTCATTATCTTGTTTACTTGTTATGTACCTTAGAATGAACTATTTTACCAGATTGTTTCTTGAGAGGACTTTTAATAAGAGGCTGCAGACAAGAAATATGAAGAAACTATGAAGCTATTATGTGCATGAGGTGTACCTGAGGTATGTTGAGGATTAGGCCCTCCATAATGTTATTAAAATATAAGATTGGGTGATTTGAAGCTACAAAGGTCTCTGCTGTCACCATATCCCCGCAGGCCAGCCATTTGTCATTCCCAGAGAAGGTACATTAAGTTCTCAGGTCTTTGTTTCTGTGAATTGTTATTCCATTAAAAACAGCTCCTCTTGCTACAAAAGTTTTTAGGGATATAGTTTATAAATACTGAATGAATTTCATCATATGCCATTCTACATTTTTGATTTCTTCATCTTTTTTGATATTTCCCTCTTTATTTCTTGTCTAGACTCATGTACCCTGCCAACAACAAATGAAATGATGGATGACATTGATGAGAAAATGGGGAAGAAACTCAAGTGGTAAGTGATTGTACTTACTAATGAAGCAAGTGCTAAATTTGCCTTTTGTAGGAAAACATTAATATATTCTATGATATTGTGAGAAGTCAGAGTTCACATTATTGGAACACTTACCATAATCAAGCTGTATTAGATTGGTAAACAGTCATTACACTTTTTCTGTATAATTCTAGATCAGAAGTTCCCTCCCAGGGATGATTTTGCTCTCCAGGGGACATTTGGCAAAATTGGGAGACATTTTTGGTCGTGGGTAGTGACTGGGGATGCTGCTAACCATCCTATAATGTAGAACACACTCCACCAAAACAAAGAATTAACTGACTCAAAATGTGAACAGTGCTCAGGTTGAGAAACAACTCTATAGTTTTCTCTAAGAGCTCCTTCTCCATCAGCCACATATCTGCCAGCAAGTTGGGTACCTGGAAATTGCATGATGGCATCTAGTTTGCTGTAATAAGAAAGCCAACTGAAAACTTCAATTGAGTTCACCTGCGCTTGCATTTCCCACTAAACAAGTATCACTTCCGATTCATCCAAACATGTGTCCTCAAGTACAGCATAAATAAGATTTGTAGAAAGTCATTTAAGTGGTTAAACATAAGATATTTATAGTTACTTTTTCAAGTTAATTACTTCTATAAAAGTAAATCCTTTTCAAATTATATATCAAAATCTGTTAGAAATAATTGGATAACAGTTCACTCTTGGATCAATAAATGACTGTACAGAAAGTTTCTTTCCTTTTTCAAGCCTCCTTAAATGCCCCAAGGTAGTCACCAATTCAGTGCTTAGAGAAAAGAAGAAATGGAATCCTCAGATTCAACAAAACCTCTTCTGCATACAATTCATAGGACACCTCTCAGAGGTGGGCACTCTTGTGTGCTAACAATTCATGCAACTTGATGCCATATCCTTTAGAGGCCAAGAGAACTAAAGGAGAGGAAAAAGTGAGGTCTAAATATCAATTTTATTGCTTAAATGATAAGCTGTTTTTCAGGGTTTCTAAAAGCAAATGAGACCACACTCCAACTAAAAGTATGAAATAATTTATATTAGTAAATTTCAGCAATATTAGGACCCTACATAAAACCAATTTTAAACAAACCAATGTAAAAATCTGACATTGGGGCAGATTCTAAGCAATGTCATGTGAAGAATAATCATGTGTTCAAGAGTAAACTAAATTAACCAGTCACCTTGAACCAGAGAGTCAGTTCACTCCAGGCCACACGGCCAGAGGCAAAAGCCCAAAATGGCTTCAAACTCAGATAGAAATAAGGAAAGAGAGGGAAAAAAGTTCACTTAACCAAAAAACAAACAATAAATTCAATTTTGTGAAAAAGAGGGGGTGTTTAACTGCAGGTGCTGACTAAAATGTTATTTCTCTGAGAAAATAAGAAATTAATGCTTCTATTTTCAACTGTAACACTCATTCCAATATGTTCTTTTCTTTTTTCAGGTTTGGCCATAGCCAGACTTTGCAGACAGATTACATCACATACATGGATGAGCTGTGCTCCTTCATAGGGGCCAAGCCCAACTTACCATGGCTCTTCCTGACTGACCCCCAGCTGGCCCTGGAGGTGTACTTTGGCCCTTGCAGCCCATACCAGTTTCGACTGATGGGACCTGGGAAGTGGGAAGGGGCCAGAAATGCCATCCTGACCCAATGGAACCGGACAGTGAAGCCAACCAGGACAAGAGCTGTCAGTGGAGCTCAGCGACCCCATCCTTTCTACAATTTGCTTAAAATGCTTTCATTCCCAGTACTCCTTCTGGCTGTTTTGCTTACATTTTATTAATGAGAAAGTCCTTTGGGACTCAGAGTTAGGCCTAGAAGTTCAATTGCAGAATACAAGACACACACACACACACACACACATATACATAATCACCACATAGTTCCCTCTTTTCCTTCCTGCAGATGTAAAAATGAGTCCTGGCCCATTTGAATCAAAGTATAAATAAAATGGAAAACTGGCAGCCTCTTTCTGATGAAAATCTGTTCTATAAAAGGCTTTTCATATGCTGAATTGGCAAGTTTGGGGATGCTCAAGATAAGGGAGAAGATGGGAGACTGAAAAGGCAGAGCACAGATTTTTCAGGCTGAACAAAGCTTACTAAACTTTGTAAAGGGTGTTTTATCTTGTCAAGTATAGTATATCAACCAACGTGTTTTCCTCAAAATTAACCGAAGTTCTTGACAATAAATCAATATAAAGAAATAAGCTTATACTAATACAACAACTTAAATAAAATGAACAAATTGCTTGAAAGACACATACTACCAATGCTGTCTCAAGAAGAAACACATCTGTTAAAGAACTTGAATTTGGCTGGCCAGATAGCTCACTCAGTTAGAACATGGTGCTGGTAACACCAAGGTCAAGGGTTCAGATCCCCTACCAGCCAGCTGCCAAACAAACAAAAAAAAAATTGAATTCAAGTTTAAAAACTTCCCCACAAAGAAATTCAGGCCAAGATGGCTTCACTGATAAATTCTACAAAACATTTAAGAAAGCAATAATGCCAATTATATGTAATCTCTTCCAGAAAATTAAATCCAGTTAGGGACAGGATACTCCCCAACTCATTGTATGAGGCAATCATTACCCTGGTACCAAAATAAGACAAAAACACTATAAAATATAAAATCCAGATCAATATCCTTCATAAACATTCATGCAAAAATTCTTAACAAATGTTAATATAACCTCCACAGTACATAAAATGGATAACATACCATGACCAAGTAGGATTTATTCCAAGAATGCAATGTTGGTTTAATAGTCAATGTAATTCACTGTATTTATAAACTAAAAGTGAAAAAACACATGATCATCTCAATAGATACAGAAAAAGCATCTGACAAAAGCCAACATCCATTTCTTTTTTTTTTTTTTTTTTCTTTTTTCCGTGTCCGGCAACGGATCGCAACCCTCAGTGTTGCCCCCGTACCGGACCGGGGACCGGCAACGGGATCGCAAGCCTCGGCGCTGCTCCCGCACCTCGCTCAGCCAGTGAGCGGGAACTGGTCTGTACATGGGATCCGAACGCTCGGACGGGAGCGCCGCCACACTTCCCAAGTGGCGCACTATCCAGTGCGCCACCGGGCCGGCCCCCAACATCCATTTCTGATGAAAACTCTCAGCATAAGGGCATTGAGAACCAAAATAACATATTTGTATTACCACCCATGTAATATTCATAGATAAAGTGAGTAGTACTCTTCATAAATATTATTAAATGCATTGTGCTCATTTTGTTTATATGTGTACATATATGTAAATATATAACAAGTAGTACAATGTCTATATGTATATATGCAATAAAGAATATTACATGTGAGTATATATGTACATATATAATATATACAGTAAAAATTTGATCAAGATTATGCAGGAGATGTGAAGGGAGTAATTCAGGGAACAGAGAAATTTGTCCTGGGCATCTCGAGAAAGGCTTCCCAATGGAGTTGCCATTTGATCTGGACTATGAAAAATATGCAGGAGAGGATGAAAAAGAATATTCTAAGCAGAAGGAACTGATTCTGCAAAGACATGATAAAACATGTCCAGTGATAAGAGGAAAGAGGGTGAAAGGGCAAGTGGTAGAATATAAGGATGAACAGGAAGCCTAGGCCAGATGATAAAAAGTCTTACATTTCATGCTAAGATTAGTAATTTATGATGTCTACCATAAAGAGCCAGCAGAGGAAGAGGTAGATGATATGACCTGAATTGTTTTAGGAAGAGAACTCTGGCATAAGTGCGGAGTATGGACTAGTGTCTGCGTGAACATACAAGGTAAATGGAATGGTGGAGTCAAGGAAGACACTACTGTTTTCACTGGGAACCTGAGTGAATCTTAACTCTTGCCCCTAAGTAATCTCAAAGGACTAGGTAGAAAAAGGACTAGAGCAGAAAAATAGTGATGAGAAATTAGGATGAGCTAAATTTGAGATGCTTGTGAAAATGCCACGAAGAAAGTTGGAATACAGATCCAGAGGACAGAAGAGAGAAATTTCAGATCAGTACAGGTACAAATAGTCATTAGAGCCATAGACATGGATGAAATCAACCAGAGAGAGGGTGCGAGACCAAAAGAAAATAAGAAGAGAATGCTAGAGGGAAAGTAAAAGAAAGGAAATAAGAAAAAATAATTAGAAAGGTAGAAGAGGAAATCGGGAGAGTAATGTGCTGGAACATACGGAGAGGAATTTCAAGGAGCTAGTAAACCCAACAAATTTCCCATTCACATGACAATTCCAAAATCCACCCAGAAGTATTCATGAGGAAGAGGAGTCAGGAGAAAAAGGGCAAAGAATATGAACAAAAAATGTCACAGGAAGAAACAAAATAAACCATAAACATATTTTTTGAAATTTAAATCTCAATTATAATAAAAAAGTATATTCAAATAGTAAATTTTTTTTTAACCTAAAAGATTAGGAAAAAATATTGAATGGAAAATATACAATGTTGGCAGGACGTGATTAAAAAAAAAAAAAAGTGGTCCTTCTGAAATGATGATGAGTAAAAGTGAGCCAAATGAAAGGAGAGGGGAAGGGAAGAGTGCTCCCTACCCAGAGACCCCTGTCTGCAAAGTTTTGGAGAAAAGAAAAAGCATGGGACATTTGAAGAAATGGAGAAAATCCTTTCTGGGTTCAAATCGAGTCCTCTCTACAATATCCAGCCTCCTCTTTAACACATCTTTGGACACATAATTCATTCATGACCTTCTGGAGCAGTCTTCACATAGTTGCCTGCCTCTGGCATTTACCCAGTGTCATCACCATTCATTCACAGAGGTGGACACCAGCCCTGTGAGATAGAAAGAGTCTGCAACGTCCATATGTAGAAGAATGAAACTAGACCCTTACCTCTCACCATATACCACAATCAATGTATTAAAGACAAAAATATAAGATCTGAAATTATAAAACTCCTAAGAGAAAACATAGGGGAAACACTTCAGGAAGTAGGAATAGATAAAGACTTTATGAATGACACCAAAAGCACAGGTAACAAAAGGAAAAATAAACAAATGGGATTACATCAAACTAAAAAGTTCCTGCGCAGCGAAAGAAACAATCAAAAGAGTGAAAAGACAACCTACAGAGTGGAAGAAGATATTTGCAAACTAATCCAACAAAGGATTAATATCCAGAATATACAAGCAACTCAAACAAAGAACAGTGAAAAAAAATAACAATAATAACCTGATTAAAAAATGAGCAAAGGAGCTGAATAGGCATTTTTCAAAGGAAGATATACATATGGACAACAGACACATGAAAAAATGTTCAACATCATTCAACACCAGGGAAGTGCAAATCAAAACCACACTGAGATATTATCTCACCCCGGTTAGACTGGCTATTATCAAAAAGACAGAGAATAACAAATGTCGGCGAGGAGGCAGAGAAAGGAAAACCCTCCTATACTGTTGATGGGACTGTAAATTGATGCAGCCATTATGGAAAATGTTATGGAGGTTTCTCAAACAACTATGAATATATCTGCCATACAATCCAGCAATCCCACTATTGCATATATACCCAAAGGAATGGAAATCATCATGTCAAAGGGCTACCTGCACCCCCATGTTTATCACAGCTCTATTGACAATAGCCAAGAGTGGTTCCACCTAGATGTCCATCATCAGACAACTGGATAAGGAAAACGTGGTATATATACACAATGGAATACTACTCTGCCATAAAAAAGGATGAAATTCTGCCATTCACAGCAACACGGATGAACTTAGAGAAAATCACATTAAGTGAAATAAGACAGGCACAGAAAGAGAAATACTGCCTGTCATCACTCAAAAGTAGGAGCTAAAATAATGAACAAATAATTTTTTTTAAAAAAAGGAAAACATAAAAGATACAACAATCACAATAACAGGTTGAGCTTTCAAAAGGAGAGAACAGAACTGAGATTCCCAGAGGTGGGAAAGGGGGAAGGAGAGGTGGGTAACATAGGAATTGGTAAAGGGATGTGAAAAATGATTACACTGTACAAAATTGAAAACTATCCTGATTTGAGAATCACGTGTTGCACACAGGTATTGACTGATATTCAACTCTGTACCCCACAGACATGTACAATCAACTATGTTACAATAAAATAAATAAAATTTTAAAAGAAAAAAGAAAAAGAAAGAGTCTGTAAGAGCTACAGTCAGATGCAGGAGTCATGGCTACCTGCTCAACAACCAAAAGTGAAGCACTGAATTGATTCCAAACTAGAGTTTTAATTGTGTAATTGAATACTGAAAAAGAAATACTTACTTTCAGTAATCTGCCCTATGGAAATCTTTGCATAAACACACAAAGATAGATGAACCAGCACATTTTTTGCAGTTTCATTTGTAATCATGAAAAACTGGAAACAACTAAAATACCTACCATATGGACTAATGGGTACAAAACTCTGCTATCTACCCCAAGTGAATCATTGTGCAGTATATGCATGTATTGAAACAGCACAGTGTACCCCACAAATACGCACCAGCAAATGTTAACATAAAAAATAAAATAAAATAAAATAAAATACCCACCATAATGTACAGTAAAATATATGCGATCAACCCAAATGTACTGATAACGGAAATCTCTCCAAAACATATTGTTTAATAAAAAAGGCAAGCAACAAAATAATACACACAATATCTTCTCATTTATGTAAATTTACATGTATGTGTCTATATGTATATATGTTAGTTATATACAGAAGAAATTACCTGAAAGCCAAATGTCAACAGTGGTTTTCTCTGAAGATTCAATTGCAACTAAAATGGAAAGGGAGGGGTAGAAACTGTTACATTTTTTCTATATACTTTTGTATTGTTTGAATTTTTTCAATGAGGATATTTTCATATGACTTGAGCTATTTTTTAAGAATTGTTTTTGCAAAGAGGTACCATTCAGCCTAGAAAGCACCTACAAGGTGCCTGATTGGTGAACCTTGTGAGGAGAAGAGAAAATGAAAGATTCTGTGTATGAATTCCAGCCTCAACTGCAAATTATTTCCCTGCTTCCTCAATGGCACTAGTTTGTCCCATGTGTCATATTACCACTCCCTGTGATCACGTGACTGGGTTTTGTGCATTATATAACAATATTTATGTGATTAGTGAGTTGTGTACTCAACCGGAATGCACTCTGGCAGAACAGTCGTGCATGAGCTAATAAAAGGTCAAGTAAAGGCCGTGGACAAACAGTAAATTCACAAGGCTTAGCCTATGGATAAATACTCTGGGGCCAGAGATTCCCAGGATAATAGTAGCAGGATTCTTTGCTCTGTATATGAGAAAGGCAGGAAAAATGGAATTGTGAAAATCCCCAGGTAACATATGTAATTGATGCTTCATAAGGGATCACCCGGATAGATGCTGAGGTCTGCAGAGAGATGACCATAGGTTTTGATAATGTCCTGCCATGCCCTAGCGATCCTCCACATTGCTGCAAGTCTGGCCATGGCATGCCCTCCTCAAAACCCTCCAAAGGCTTCTCCTCACCTTTTGGATAATGTCCGCGCTCAGTCGCAAACAAGGTCGTCCATGACCTTGCCCCAGTCTTCCTTGTTCTCCCTCTTCACACTTGTAATATTGAAATGGTCGGATTTTCTAAACTCAAGCCATAGTGAGTCTCACCTCTTTGCCCAGTCCATGCTGTTCCCTTGTCAGAGGTGCTCTCCACCAGCCCACACACTTCTCCACGGCTGCCTCGGATAACTCCTGCTCCTCCTTATTTGTTCTTCCATAGTGGCTTTTCCTGGAAACCATTGTCCTTACTCCTCTTTGCCCAGGCTTGATGCACAGACCTGCCCCTCCCCACAAATACTTGCTTTCAAGAAAAAAAGATCTGAGAAATTAATTTACCCTCAATTTTAAATAAATGACATCTGTCACCATGGTTGTGCCTTTCTAGACAGGGTTCTCAGATTTAGCAAATAAAAATACAGGATTCCCAGTTAACTTTAAATTTCAGAGAAATTAAGTAGTTGTTTAATGGAAGTGCAGCTCCTGCAATATTTGTATCTTGTCTGGCATTCCTATCCCCGGATATCTGGATTTTACCAATCTAGGAACTACTATGTAGAGCACTGTGCTTCTACTACAGGAGGGAAACAAATGAAATGGATGAAGACCCAAGAGTGGGGCTTCAATTTTCACCAGCAGATGGAGAAGGTGTTTTCTGGGCACAGCCTTCCCTCCATGCCTGACTCACATGCCCTGAGAGAATGGCTTCCTCCTAAGTCTGATCCTGGTATCTCCAAATGCTCATTCTTCTGTAAGCCATCTTCTCTCTGCTGTAACTCTCACCTCTGTTCCTTTGACTCTCAAGTCCAGTTTTTTGCTTTCACTCTAGCTTTTGCCCAGACTCACATACTCCATTGCCTCTTAGATATCCTAGCATGAATTCTGAAACATGATTCCAAAGAGGCTGCACCAAGAAAGCTCTTCTTCCTAATATGTGATGGTCCACACAGCTTAAAATCGTACAAATAATCCTTATTTTTGTGTCTCTCTGCTTAGGTATTTGTAGCTATTAGGTCACCACGATCTGAAAATAGAGACATCTGTAGGAGTAGAAGAGGAAAGGTCAAATGAGAAGAGATGCATATTTTTCCTGCAGTCCTCCCTACACACACACATGCACGCATGCACACACACAAACATGCCATATGAATGTGGACTATATTGGGTCTAAAGTAAATAAATTAGCCCTGTTGTCGGGCCAGCCTGGTGGCGCACTGCTACAGTGCGCCGCTTGGGAGCGCGGAGGCGCTCCTGCCGAGGGTTCGGATCCCACATACAGACCGGTTCCCACTCACTGGCTGAGCGAGGTGCGGGCGCGACACTGAGGGTTGTGATCTGTTGCCGGACATGAAAAAAGACAAAAAGGAAAAATAAAAATTAGCCCTGTTGTCAACCTCTGTTCTCATTCCCACTTTAAAGCAGGACTCAGCCATTCCCTGAAAGTTGTATGAAAATTAGCAAATAATTCAATTTTTTTTCCTGTGGAAAGACCAAGGGATACCAAAAGGCAAAGCTTAATTTAAAAAAAATAGGGCTGGCCTGGTGGTGCACTGCTACAGTGCGCCACTTGGGAGTGCGGCGGCGCTCCCGCCGAGGGTTCGGATCCCACATGCAGACCGGTTCCCGCTCACTGGCTGAGCGAGGTGCAGGCGCAACACCGAGGGCTGCAATCCCGTTGCCGGTCCCGGTCCGGTACGGGCGTGACACTGAGGGTTGCGATCCGTTGCCCGACACGAAAAAAAACAAAAAAAGAAAAAAAAAAAAAAAAATATATATATATATATATATATATATATATATATATT